>NC_091456.1:6403949-6588949 GCF_027789765.1 Dendropsophus ebraccatus | reverse complement strand
AAAGTTGGTAAGAAGAAGCAGTTTTGAAAGCAGAAAAGTGTCCCTTGAGGAGAATATTCATAAATAAAAGGCATTGGGGGGAGGGGGGGGTTGAATCTTATACTTGGAATGTGAAAGCAAGAACGATAGGTTACGTAATGGCTGATAGAAAACCACATGAGAGGAACTCTGAGCAGAAAGGAATTCTGAGATTTAAGGTTAGATCATCCAGCCAAAGGCCATGAGATGGTTAGAGGATATAACAGGAGCTGTAAACCCAAATGACCCTAGTATAAAAGAATCCATGGGTTTTATTTAGTGTCGGGAGTGAGTGGTGGTGTACAGGACATTCAATGGGAAGAAATGGGAAGACTTATGGCCCTATTCCACGGAACGATTATCGTTCGTTTTCGGACGATATCGACCGCTACGGACGATAATCGTTCCGTGGAATAGAGTGCAACGATCAGCCGACATCGTTCATGTCGGCTGATCGTTGCAGTCGCTTGTTTTTCAACATGTTGAAAAACAAGCGACTGATATAGCAGCGATCTGCTGCCGTCGCTCCGTTGAATAGGAGCATCGGCAGCAGACGCTGCTATATCCTATGGGCTGCCCGGACGATCAGCGATCCCCCGGGCAGCCCCCCCGCAGCTCCCCGCCGCCCCTCCCGCACTCACCCGCTCGCTGCAGCCGCGTTGAATAGCGGCGGCAGCGAGCGGCGAACGAGGAGCAAACGAGCGCTAATAGCGCTCGTTTGCTCCTCTAAAACGACCAGTGGAATAGGGCCATTAGCAGCAAAACATATAAAGCAAAAGAGAGAGAGATCAGACACTACCTCTGGGCTATATGCTTCTGGAGCCGGTATTATGCTGCGGCATCCACACTGCTACGGACCTGACTCCTGCACATATATTAGGGAACATCAATGGAACATTTTATGTATATGTCATAAATGGTCAGTGATACAAGATTTAGAAAAGAGGAAGTAACAGGCAACAAAATAAAGACAAATGGAAGACCATGCACAGAAGACACAATAGTCACATAAACCTGTCACTGTTGTTAAAATTTTTATTGCAGAAATCAATAGCACAGGCAATTTTAGGAAACTTTGTAATTGGTTTATTAGCCAAAAAATGAATTTTTATCATGAAAAAGCAGTTTGAAGCTCTCCCCCTGTCTTTATGGTTTTCCTATGAAGAAAGAAAGTAGAGGCAGTAAAACAGGACAACAAAGAGTTAATTTACATTCACATCATGGGCTCCCTCCTCTGCAGTCACCACTGACCTCTCTGACCTCTAATTAGGGCTCTAAATAGCTCCCCCACTGTGTAATCCTTTGTTCTCGGCTCTCTGCTGCCTGCTAATCTCGCTCCTTCCTCCTCCCCCCTCCCCTCTTCATAGAACAGACAGATCAAACTGATGAAAAAACAGTCGAGATTTCCTGATTCTGAGCAGTGGATGACAGAAAGGAGAGGAGGGGGGGACCTGAGAAAAGGCTTTTTACATGCAGATAATGGCATATTTGGCTAATAAACCGAATTACAAAGTTTCTTTAAATCGCTTGGACTATTGATTTCTGAAAAAAAACCTCTTTCACTCTGAAAAAAAAACTCTTTAACCCCTAGGTGACCCTGGACGTACCCGTACGTCCAGGGATGCCCCCATGTGTTTAGAGCGGGGCCGCAGTCCCGGGTGCCGCTTGTAGCCCGGGACCACGGCTATTAGCGGGCATGGTCCGATCGCCGTGCCCGCTAATACAGTAATCGGATGCAGCTGTCAAAGTTGACAGCTGCATCCGATTACTTGATGCAGCCCGTTCCCTGGTGTCTAGTGGAAAGGATCGCTCCTCCGAGACGTTGTCACACTCTTACCCCGTCCGGCTCGGCACTCGATTGCTTCTGGCTGCGCCTATCTAATCGATCTATGCTGCATATCCATGCAGCATTGATCTGTATGAGAGATCAGTGTACTTATACTAGAAGTCCCCCAGGGGGAATAACCCTAACCCCAGGGGGGGAATAACCCTAACCCCAGTGGGGAATAACTCTAACCCCAGGGGGGAATAACCCTAACCCCAGGGGGGAATAACCCTAACCCCAGGGGGAATAACCCTAACCCCAGTGGGGAATAACTCTAACCCCAGGGAGGAATAACCCTAACCCCAGGGGGGAATAACCCTAACCCCAGGGGGGCTTCTAGTATAATTGTAAAAGTACAAATAAAAGTGTCATTATTAATTAAAAAAAAACCCTCCCCTAATAAAAGTTTGAATCACCCCCCTTTTCCCATGTAAAAATAAATAAACAAAAAAACATGTTTGCTATCGCCGCGTGCGTAATCGCCCGAACTATTAATTAATCACATTCCTGATCTCGCACGGTAAACGGCGTCAGCGCAAAAAAATCCCAAAGTGCAAAATTGTGCATTTTTTGTCGCATCAAATCCCGAAAAATTGTAATAAAAGCGATCAAAAAGTCGCATATGCGCAATTAAGGTACCGATAGAAAGTAAACATCATGGCGCAAAAAATGACACCTGACACAGACCCATAGACCAAAGGATAAAAGCGCTATAAGCCTGGGAATGGAGCGGTTTTAAGGAACATATATTTGTTAACAATGGTTTGAATTTTTTACAGGCCATCAGATAAAAGAAAATTTATACATGTTACATATCATTGTAATCATAACGACTTGAGGAACATATATAACAAGTCAGTTGTACCATAGGGCGAACGGTGTAAAAACAAAAAAAAAACAAATAAAAGAAATGCGGGGGTTATTTTTCAATTTCACCACACTTTGAATTTTTTTCTGGTTTCGCAGTGTACTATATGAAAAAATTCAGCCTGTCATTACAAAGTACAATTAGTGGGGCAAAAAATAAGGGCTCATGTGGGTTTCTAGGTGAAAAAATGCAAGTGCTACGGCCTTTTAAGCACAAGGAGGGAAAAACGAAAACGCTAAAATTTTAATTGGTCCTCTAAGGGTTAAAAATTCCTCCAAATCTAAATATAATTTACAATATATCAAAATCAAAGAAAGAGAGGAAACAATGCAATGATGAATATTAAAGGGGTATTCCACTTAAACATAACTTTTGATATGTTGCTGCCCATGGTGAGACTAACAATTGCTCCCATACTTGTTATTATCTATTCAGTCTCTTTCCCACAGTTCTCAGCTGCTGCTTTCTGCAGAAGACACAAAAATCTGTGTGTGAGCTTTTCTCTCTGTCTCCTCCCCCTCCCTTCGGAGACAGCTGATGTAAACAAGTCCCTGGCAGGCTTTATCTGCAACATTGTAGCTTCTTTGTAATGCTGGGAGAGATCAAGAGATCAAGTTTCTGAGGAACTCATGGGAGTAACCCTCCAGGCATTACAGACTTTTTACAAAGTTGCAGACAGGGACTTGTTTACATCAGCCATCTCAGAAGGGAGGGGGGAGGAGGAGACTGACAGAAAAGCTCAAACGCATATTTTTGTGTCTTCAGCAGAAAGCAGCAGCTGAGAACTGGATAACAAGTATGGAAGAAATTGTTAGTCTCTCCATGGCCGGCAGCATATCAAAAGTTATGCACAAGCCAAAAGGACAGAAATGGCTGCACATCGCACCCATGGCTGACACGAAAGCTTATTCAGATATATTTAAAACCAACATCAGAAGTTAGTATATAATTTGGCCAAACCATATTGCCTCATGTACCACGTGCAGGTCTTCTGATACACATGAGTCCCTAACCAAAAAACATCACTGTGCCAGTCAGCGACCACAATCCCCGCAAAACGTGCGCAAGCAGAGAAGGGGGGCCACGGAACGGCCCTGCAACCCCATTGTCACAGGACCAGACCCTAAAGGGCCCCCCCCGGACGTGGTACATGAGGCAATATGGTTTGGCCAAATTATATACTAACTTCTGATGTTGGTTTTAAATGTAGCTGAATAAGCTTTCGTGTCAGCCATGGGTGCGATGTGCAGCCATTTCTGTCTTTTTGGCTTGTGTATATCAAAAGTTATGTTTGAGTGGAATAACTCTTTATTAAAGTGAAAAAGTAACTGAAAACATGACCAGTTACAGTTACAAGTTTGATAACCCAGATTGTTTGATAATTAACTATAAGATTCCTTTAGTAGGACAATAATTTCATCAGCGAACGGCCCCCAGGACAGATCTCGAAGGTACAAGCAGTTTTGGGGGGCAGATTGTAGGTAGAGAGTCGCTTTAAAGGATTTCCCCTAAATCATTGGTAGTAGTTGCATTCAGGCTGTATGCCACATAACAAGATACCAGCATGATAAATAGCAGATTGCAGGGAAGGGGCTTTTGCAGATCCATATTCTTTACGGTAAGAGCAGTGAGACTATGGAGCTTCCTATTACTAGTTATAGACATTAGCCAATGGCTACACCAGGACGTTACTGAACGTCCTGGTGCCGCTATGGGAGTTCAGAGGGGGGTCGCTCTGAACTGCCGCAATCCCGGGTGCCGCATGTAGCCCGGGATCGCGGCTATTAGCGGGCACGGTCCGATCGACGTGCCCGCTAATTAAGTACTTAGGAGCAGCTGTCAAAGTTGACAGCTGCTTCTAAATACTTGCTCATCTCCATACCTGGTGGTCTAGTGGGGGGATTGCCCCCCCTGCGGCGCGATTGCGGGGGGGCCATCCCCGCATCAATCCCGGGCCGGGGTCTGCGCCGTAATGGCGCTGATCTCGGCTCGGCATTCTATTGCTTTCGGCTGCAGCAGCCGAAAGCAATAGAACACTGATCTCATGGATTCATGCAGTATAACTATACTGCATGGATCTCTATGAGAGATCAGAGTGCATATACTAGAAGTCCCCCAGGGGGAATAACCCTAACCCCAGGGGAAATAACCCTAACCCCAGGGGGAATAACCCTAACCCCAGGGGGAATAACCCTAACCCCAGGGGGAATAACCCTAACCACAGGGGGAATAACCCTAACCCCAGGGGGGCTTCTAGTATATGTGTAAAGTAAAAGAAAAATGTATTTTTAATAACACAAAGCCCCCTCCCCTAATAAAAGTCTGAATCACCCCCCTTTCCCCATTTTATAAATAAAAATAAATAAATAAACAAACATGTTTGCTATCGCCCCGTGCGTAATCGCCCGAACTATTAATTTATCACATTCCTGATCTCACACGGTAAACGACGTAAGCGTAAAAGAAAATGCAAAATTGCGCATTTTTGGTCGCATCAAATCCGGAATAATTGTAATAAAAAGCGATCAAAAAGTCGGATATGCACAATTAAGGTACCGATAGAAAGATCACATCATGGCGCAAAAAATGACACCTGACACAGCCCCATAGACCAAAGGATAAAAGCGCTATAAGCCTGGGAATAGAGCGATTTTAAGGAACATATATTTTCTTTAAAAGGTTTTAATTTTTTACAAGCCATCAAATCAAATAAAACTTATACATGTTGCATATCGTTGTAATCGTAACAACTTAAGGAACATATATAACAAGTCAGTTTTACCCTAGGGCGAACGGAGTAAAAACACCCCCTACACCCCACCCCCTCCCCAATAAAAAAAAAACACATTTTTTCTTTTCAATTTCACCACACATATAATTTTTTTCTGGTTTCCCGGTAAATTTAAGGCAAAAATTACATCTGCCATAGCAAAGTACAATTAGTTGCGCAAAAAATAAGGGCTCATTTGGGTCTCTAGGTGGAAAAATGCAGGCGCTATGGCCTTATATACACGAGGAGGGAAAAACGAAAGCGCAAAAATGAAAACTGTCTGTGTCCCCTAAGGGTTAGATTACATATGATAGGGTGGTCCCTGTGATGGGGCAATTGGCATCCACTTCATCAGAGGTTTTGCCTCCTCTGGATCAACACAGTCGGGTTTCTGTAGAGTGAACTCGATGGTCTTTTTTCAGCCTTATTAACTATGTTGCTAGATGATGCTTTGGAGTCCATGACATAGTCAATGACATAAAGTTAACCATCGGTAACTAAATATATGGAATAAAATGTTACTCTCTACCTCCGGGAGCTGTAATAATAAAATGATAGCACAGGGAATTGACAGGAAACAACATTATGCCTAATGGTTTGAGAGAAAGAGAAAATCCTCTGTACACATCCAACCAGATGAAACCTGCATGACCTGGAGGTTGTATGGAGATGTGTGCATGAGCCTGATTTAAAGGGACAGTGTCATCAGAAATTGACTTATAGGACACCTGTCACCCCCTGTGCCGGGACAGAGCCCGGACAACCCCCCGATGCAGCCCCATATACTTACCCCTTCCATAAAGTCCCGGAGCCCATCCCGCCGCTAAGATATCCCCGTCCGAAGTAGCGCGCTCACCAGAGATAAATCCGATGTTCATGGAGAATGGCTGGAGCCGTCATTCTCTATGGGCGTCGGCCTCATCTCTGATGAGCGCGCGCACGGCTTCAGACAAGGATATCCCGGCGACGGGACGGATACCGAGATTTTGTGGAAGCGGTAAGTATATGGGTCTGTAACGGGGGGTTGTCCGGGCTCTGTCCCGGCACAGGGGGTGACAGGTTCCCTTTATTGTATAAATAATGTTTTTAAAAATATTTGGTCACATTTTTTTTCTGTTATTTCTTTTTTCTATCTACAGTATATTATAAAATGATAAAAGATCTTGCAGTTCTCATTCTCACCACTGGGGCTAAAACTAAGCTGAGACTTCCTGTTGTGTCTGTTGTGATAAGAGGAGGCTGCTGTAAAGTGATCTGTACAGCATTGCAGCATCATGTCACATCAGTAGATAGAGGAGACTGTCATATTATGATTCTAGCGCCAGCCCATTTACTAGGTATCTCCTATTGTACTAATATACGTTAATCATCTTCTTTATGTGGTCTACGCATGCGCCATGATTTAGATAACCAAATCTATTTGTTTGGAAGGAGTTTTGTGCTGCTAAAAATTGCGCATGCGCTTTGATGACGGGAAAGATCGGGTGACTATCATGTGACCGAGTGTGTCTCTAGGCGCAATTACTGTATGTCACATGCATCACGCACGCAACCACGGCATGCGCACACAGCCGCAGACTCCATTTCCGTCCGCCGGCCGACACTCTGGTGCCTTGTCGGCTGTTAACTGGACGCATTTACTACCAGGTATATATACCGGCACAAGCATGCTTGATACCCGCTCCTGGTGAAGCCGCAACCGGGTGGCGATACGTGTGGGGTAATTTTTCCTTTTTTTTCCTTTCCCCCTTAGTTGATCAGTTATATCTATCCCATCCTATTATTATTGTTGCTACTGTCATTTTTATTGTCGTTTTTGCATATATTCCTAGGATGTCTTTGTACTTCACAAGGTTGTAGCGCTGAGACACAGTCTAAATTGCAGGCTGTTGCGTTTTTTGTTATTTTAATTGTTTTTAATCACATTAGCCGATAAAATAAAGCTATTTTATGTGATTTTTGAGTGCACTGATTTTTTTTCTATACCCTATATTCTTCTGTCTTCTTTTTGTGATTCTACAGATACGGACATCATCATCCAGTTTAACGGCTCCTGTCACACAGAGATCAATACAATTCTGTGAAGGTCCAATATGTTATCCTGTTATTATAGTCAGAAATGTGCAAAGTGGGGTAAGCGGATCAGCGGGCAATTAAGAAGTAATGGAGTCGTCTTCCTTGTTTAGCGAGATGTACAGCAGATGGTTGTGTATCATAATTTCATTAGGTCTGACAAAGCTGGGGCAAACAGCAATTACAGGGGAGTAATTTCATCACCAGCCAGTAAGGAGGTAATTGGATGGGAATTGTAGACACTTGGATATTTTGCAGTTCTCCATATATAATTAACACATTAGATGCATTGTTCTTATCCACTGTACAGAGGAAATCTGGTAATGTTATAGAACCACACTGCATGCGGCTTCGTCTTGATGAAACGTTTTGCTTGTTCACGTAGGCAAAGTCTTTGATAATTTACAGCTCTGATTTTACTGACAATATTAGAAAATATCGTAATTAAGAACCCTATAATATAATATTGCACTGTGAGTGTTTCTATTATTGCCTATAAGGCTGTGTCTTGGTTATAGTATGTGTCCCAGATGAATATGCTAGGCGTCACTGGTATAGTCATAAAACTATTAGAATAAGCTTCTGTCACAAATAGTACACTCAATAGAACAATGTGTCAGCAGAGCAGTCACCACACAACCTGTGTGAGCTGTCCTCCAAGGATCCTCTCCCCCCTGTGTCCACTATTTGAGTTGGTGTGTAACTCACTAGCCTTCCTGGCTGCTTCAAAGGTACAAAGGTGTCACCTGGTCCACACTGTCTCTCCTTTTCACAGGACATTATTGTGATACTTACCTGATAGTTCCTCTAATTGTCCGCTGTGTCTGGCATCCGCAGGTTTTGGAAGGATTCTATATGTGGGTAAAAGTTACTTTAAAATGTATATTCATCTCTTAGCACCCCGTCTGATCAGCTATTTAACCCTTTCCTGTCAGTAATCTGTATATATATGTTCCTACTGCACCCCGTGCAGTAGGAATGTATATATACATACCTGACTTCAGGGGCTTACTGATGTGTTCGGGAACCCTGCAGTGAGAGCGGTCCTGCACACATCAGTGTGCCCGGGGCCGGAGGTAATGAGAGGCAGCTGTGATCCCGCAGCTGCATTTCATTAACCCCTTAAACGCCGCGATCTATAGCAATCGTGGCGTTTAAGTTACTCAGGTGACAGAACAAGCTTTTGTTACTGAGTGATAGGGGGATAAGTCACTTACCTCTGCGATCTATGCATAGAGTCTGCTCTCAGGCAGGCTCTATGCATAGATTGCCAATAACACTGATCTATGCTATGATATGGCATAACATAGATCAGTATATGCAATCTAATGACTGCATCTTTTACAGTGAAAAAAAGTGTAAATAAAATGAAAAAGTGCAATTAAAAAAAGTTTTTAAAAGTATGAAAAACTCCATATAAACCCCCTCCCAATAAGTGTTTAAAAGACCTCCTTGCTAATTATAAAAATATTAAAAATAAATAAACATATTACATAGCGTAGTGTGCGGAATTGTCCAATCTATTAAAATATAACATTATTGTTCTCGCACAGTGAACGGCGTAAACGAAAACAAAAAAAACACACCAGAATTAATGATTTTATTAAATTATGAAACGGAAAAACCTAATAAAAAGCGATCAAAATATTTCTGTTACATCAATATGGTATTAATAAAAACAAGAGATCATGGCGCAAAAAATTACACCTCAACCAGCCCTGTAGGTAGAAAAATAGAAGCGATGTGGCTCTTAGAAGGCGGGGAGGAACATTGCATTAATTGACCCGGACATCCGGACATCAAAGGGCTCTGTCTTGAAGGGGTTAAAGGAGCCATGATACTCCTGTGAGCACTGCAGAATATTGTTTGTACCTCGGTCCTGTTCACTATAATAAGCTCAATGTATTTTCCGTATGTGGTAGGTAAAGCCACCAGACGTTCCCTTTTATAACATATACAGTATATATAGTTTTATTGAAATGCACATTATTAGAAGGACATATACGTCTTTGTGCTTTTTGTTAGATTTTATTGAATCTTCCTTTTTATTTTCCTTTTATGCCGTTATTTAACCTATTTGCTCCTCAATATGAAAGAGGTGATAACAATAAGATGAAAGAGAAAAAGCAACGCCATAAACCCCATACAGGTGCTGGATCTCTCTTATTCACATTGTACACTCAAATCCAAGTCTTCATTATACACACAAAAAAAAAAAAAAATCCCTGCACGGCTACAATGTATGCGGTGAAGTAGCTTCTCTTATTACTGGATGAGTATTAAGAGCCTTACACTTGTGGAGATGCTTCAGAATAAATTAGTTCTTTTCAAAGGATGAAAATACAAAGTAATCTGCTAAATACGCGGCTGATGCTGATGGACCTGCTGCGCTCAAGGTAGAAATGGGAAGAAGGTTTTCTATTATGTACAGAATTTTTTTTAATAATCCCGCACAATGATCCCATTTACAGCACTGTGTAGTTTTTGGGGACTATTTCCATACTTACTGCTGAATGGAGAATCAATGACTGAGGCCTGAGGCCCTATTCACACCCGGCTGTCTGCGGCCACAAACCTGCATTTATGTGCAGCACAGCAGACCTGCGTCTGTGCAGACCCGTTAGTTTGATATGTAGATCCGTTCCACTAATACAGGCCACATAAGGACTTGCTCTTTTTTTTTTTCTTTTTGTGACTCCAACACAGATCGGTACCACCTACGGGTGTGTATGGGGGTATAGGAATCAATGGGTCCTTATTCTGCCCACATTTGCAGGTCTGTAGGAATGCCATGTGCCCCTGATGTGAGAGGTAAACATCGGCTACAAGTTCAGGGTAGACCGACACTACAGGGGAGAAGCTCACCGCCAAAATGAACCAGTGGGCTACCAGATGGGTGTCTAAAACAACAGCTCAGCTGACCCTACCGGATGCAGACAGATGGTCAGCACACCTTAGTTGACTTAGTTAATGTGCAACCTGTCACATTACTAGAAATACCTGACATTGGTTGGAAGAGCATGAGCAAGAGTTCATAGTACTACCCTGGTCCCTTAAAGGGGTATTCTACGGAGGTAAAATATATGTTGAATCATCCCCCGTCCTGGAGACTAATAATTCCTTCCTTTCATTACCTTATCTGTCTTCTTCCCCCAGTACTGAGCTGCTGCTTTCTGCGGAAGACACAGAAAATTGTATATGAGCTGTTCTCTCTGTCTTAGTCTCCCCCCTCACTTCCTGGAGGGTTAATCTGGGGTCAAGTTGCTGATGACCTCAATGTGATTAATCCTCCCTGCATTATAGAGTGCAGAAACAGCTGGCCATGGACGTTTTACATCAACCGTCTCCGAAGGGAGGAGGGGGAGACTGAGAGAACAGCCTACACAAAGATTTTTGTGTCTTCAGCAGAAAGCAGCAGATCAAAACTGGGGGAAGGTAATAACAAGTATGGAACAAATTGTTAGTCTCCATTGGGGGGGGCGGGGGGATTCAACATGTATTTTACCTTAGCAGAATACCCCTTTAACGCCCCAGACTTGAACCTAATTGGGCATCTGCAGGACCCCCTCAATCAGTGTTCTTCGCTCTATGGATCCTCTCCAGGTACCCTCCAGCAGGTGTGTGATACAGTGCAGTCAGCGTAGCCCAGATATCCGTGACAACCTACCAGGACCTCATTGAAGCATTTCCAATCTATTCCCATATCATTATGCTGCACATGATAATAACTCTGCATCGTAGCTGGTGGTCATAATAACTGTGTAATACAACTACTATACATGTACAGATGACTAAATCACAGACCTGAATACAGATCCTAAGTGATTTTTTCCCAAAAAAGGTAAATGTTAATGATATATTCTCAATGATAACACAGTAGGCTGGAATTCAAATGACAATATAAGGGATTCTGGAAAGTGACTGGGTATTATGTCTAATGAGAATTCCAGCCTAGCAGACTATCCTCCCCTCGTGGCCCTCTGCAGTGTGCGGGAGCTGCTGGAGGAGAATAAGTCGAGCAGATCTCGGTGAAATGTGTCTGATATTTCACAGAAAGGTTTCCCCCTAGGAATCTAAAGGCACACAAAGCATTCAAGAAATAGCAAACGAATAGATCGAAGCTGCCCACCAGGCGGGAATTCATAAAGGATTTGTAAAAAAGTTAAAAATAAAATGGCTCAGAAAATTCCCACGTCCTCCGTCTCCTTCTAGTGTGAATTGATAGACTGCATGAAAAATAGAATTTTCAGTTCATAAAAGCTTCACATGGTCACTTTTACCGGGTGAACGAATACGTCTTAAATTTTAACTTGACACATCTTTAAATTAGCAGTTAAAACCCCCCTTCAAGGCCTCGTTCAGGTTTAAATTTTAGATTTTTTTGTTTTTTTTTTTAGTGCAATAAAACTGCATAACTGATGCCAGCGAGCTACCTCATATTAAACATCTTTCTCAATGGACTCCCACATAGCATTTATAAGGCACTATCAAGGTATACAGGGTACTATAAAGTTAAAGGGGAACTCAGGTTAAGAAAGATTTAACCCTGTTGAATTCCCACCCATAATCTAAACATGTATGTAATAGCCCCCCTCCCTCCCTGTGTAGCAGCCCTATGTAATTTAGCCCCTACAAAGTATAGGCCCCCCCAGTGTAGCTCTTGCATAATATAGGCCCCTTTTTAGCCCTCACATAGCATAGGCCCCTTTGTATCCCCACATAGTATAGCCCCCCTCTGTGTAACCTTTCATATAGTTTAGGTACCTGTGTAGCCTCCACGTAGTATAGGCCTCTTTTGTAGCCCCCACATAGTATAGGTCCCTTTTGTAGCCCCCACATAGTATAGGTCCCTTTTGTAGCCCCCACATAGTATAGGTATCTGGGTAGCCCCACATAGTATAGGTATCTGGGTATCCCCCACATAGTATACGGCCCTTTAGTAGCCCCCACATAGTATAGCACCCTGTGTAGCGCCCACATAGTATAGGCCCCCTGAGTAGCCCCCACATAGTATAGTCTCCCCTATGTAGCCCCCACATATTATTGGCCCCCCTATGTAGCACCCACATAGTATAGGCCCCCTGTGTAGCCCCCACATAGTATAGGCCCCCTGTGTAGCCCCCACAAAGTTTAGGCCCCCCTGTGTAGCCCCCACATAGTATAGGCCCCCTGTGTAGCCCCCCCAAAAATATAGGCCCCCCTGTGTAGCTTATGGCTCCAGCCCTGCGGTACCCATTCTCTCCTGCTTAGTTGTGGACATGAGCCGCATTGATGAATCCCCATCAAACACTCATCCAAAGAGGATAAAATTCACCCTGCCATCCATTTTCCCTCCTGCACCAGAAATGTAACACATGTTGGTTAAATCAGATCCTGATACGGTACTATACTGAATGCTCACAAACAGCACCAATCCCCCCCCCCCCCCCGAACCGAGAAAGTGACTCTGTGGGGCCCACAGCCACTGCCACGATCATCCTCCCCCCCCCCCTGCTCCGAGACATAGTCTCTGTAGGGTCCGCAGCTGCTGCCATGATCATCCGCCAACAATCCTCTTCCTGGGGATCTGGGTGAACGGAACGCTGTGGGAAAGCATTGGGTCAGTCTCGGGGTGGTCTCACATGATGGGTGTGGGGCAGTGCTACTAATGGTGCTCCAGGCCGAGGATTACACTACTAACAGCATGGGAACAGCACAGAGAAGAAAGGTAAGCCACATACATACTCCTTGGTGCCACATGCACAATGGGGGGCTATCAGCAGGTTCAATTTGTCTGACCTGTGGATAGTTCCTCCTTAATAAAAATAATTTTTTAGCCTAGTAGATGATGCAGCCGGAGTCCTATAGCTTTGATCCTCTCCAGACACTGACAGGTTGGATGCAATTATTTTTTCCCTGCAGCTGGACACGTCGCATTTCTGTGATATTACCATCCATTGTCTGTAGAGATGCATAAACAGATTCTACCTATTCATTTCCAGGTACTGTTGACAGATCCACGACAGCAGATCGGCTTCTGGTTATGCCAAGTACATGGATTCAATAGCGCATTATAGGAAATAGCAGCCGGCTAAATTGCTTTCTCTTTCTCTCTCTCTCTTTGTGAGCAATGTTACCATTTGAATGGGATAAAAAAAACCTTTGAACTGTAACATGCACGCAGGGACGCCCTAAATTATCTTACCATGTGGTAGCACATAACAATAAAACTCCGATGCCCATGGGCAGCTTTGAGCTTTTTGCTAATGAGCTGTAATGCCACAATCAATTAATCTGTAAAACTCTCAACAGGATCTCCTCAGCCAGTTGTGTTGCAGGTGATTGATGGTGAATATAAAGTAGATTTTCGTCAGTTCTGGCGTCAGAATTGTGCTAAATACCGATTTAGAGTAAGTTATATACAAACTTCCTTTAAGACCCTATGAAGGAGGAGGGATATATGAAATCAGGGGCAGCAAGTGTTGGAATAGGAGAAGAAGAAACATAACTTTTGGTATTTATTATTTATTTTATTTATTTATTATTTTGGTTCCCCGTTCCTGCACTGCATCAATGCTATGGACTGTTACCTATAGGAGCTGATGGCTGGTGTAACACTGTGTTCAGTTCTGGAAGACTTCTGCAGTGTCCCATGATCCTGCTTTAGTAGCAGCTGAACATGTACTTGTGTAAGGGTATGTTCACACTGAGGAATCCAGGCGGATCACCCGCCGCGGATTCCGATGCTCACTTCTGCTCATGGCCATGCACATGCCATAGACTCCTTTCTATGGTTGGGCAGATTCCGCTGTCCGTCTACAGAATGAACCTGCTTGTTTTTGGACGGACAGCGGACTCTGCCCGACCATACAATGGAGTCTATGGCACAGCCGGAGATGCGCGTGGCCATAAGCGGGGGTGAGCTGCAGAATCTGTGTGATGAAGTGTGTGGTGTAGGTTCTACTGCATTTCATTCACTGACAGCAAGCATATGCTGAAGGACACTAAAGGTTTAAGTGTGTACATGACTTTTTTCACATTTCTTGTCTGCCACCTGATTGAGGAGCTGGTCTGTCAGTGTCTTCCTCTCTCTCTGGGTCTATCACGATCTTAGATTAAAAAAAAAAACCCCATCTCTCCATACCAATCCCCCATCAAGTTACCTCAGGCCTCTCTCCACCAAAGGGAGCCCAGCTGTATTTCATGCCAGAGCACCACTGGAGAGATCAAACCTGTCCACACTGAGGGGGTCATTTGTCAAGTCTTCAGTCAATTCCTGCAATCCTCAGTGTTCTTTGTCAAGTCAGAGGTTGGAGAAGTTGCATCTGGCCGAAGTGCCTCCCTGCAAGTCACCAAGTCCTGTTGGCTAACATCAAAGGTCGGCTCCTACCAGCAATCAAGCCAAAGTTGTCAGAACCCTCTCCAGCAGAGTACTGTATACTGTGGACAGTGTCCCTCTAGGTAGTCCACCATGTTGCCACTTTCTCTAAGCTCCCTTCCAAGTGATCAAAGTCAATGCTCATCTATTCTAAAGTCTCAGTCCATCTGCTATTGCAGAAGAATTATTTCTTAAAGGGAAACTACTGACAAACCTATTACCAAGTTAACACGCCTTGTGAACAAGGATTTGTACTTTAAACTGTGAATGTATTCTGTATGGCACCTTCCAAGAACTTTGCAAGTACAGTTTATTGTTCTGCAGTTACTGTACTCCCCAACTCTGTGTATTTGTGTCCTGCAGCAATACACCATTGGAAAGGGTAATAGGAACACTTCACGTAATGTGTGTTGGAACTATGGAGTGTGAGCTACAGTACCATTCAGGATCCATTACAAGTGCCTCAGCAGTAGTGCAACACCCCTAGCTACTGCATTACACCATCTTGTAGCCCCTTGGTTACTACACTTCCCTGTAAAACTTTTGGTAGGTGCAAAAGAGTGCATACTTAGGCTATGTTTACACAACGTACAATAGCCGTTGTCTGGCACTCAAAAACATTGGCCATTGTATTGAGTGTCACTTGAGTGTTGCGTTGATAATTACATTGAATCAATGCACTACGGCTGGAAATAACTGACATGTGAATTGTTTCAGTGGCCGTTGTTCAAAACATTGTGTGAACAACGGCCCTTGTTTGCATCGGCTTCAATGCAACCCATTTCCCTATGAAAACAAAGACTGTTCCTTTCATAGAAAGTACGTTGTTTGAACACAGCCTCAAAATATACGCAACACCTGATTTTGAAGACCCACCCAGTTGTTTTTCCCATCAAAATTTGACCTCTGTCAAATCCCTATATTTTCCCATTTTTCTTATTTCCAGCACAACTTCAAGCATGAACTGTTCACTTGCTGCCTAATGTACCCCATGCCCGAGGGTAGATATTAAAGTTGATCAATGTTGTTTACTTCACCTGTCAGTGGTTTTAATGTTATGGCTGATTAGCAAATACAGTATACAGGTAGCTCAATGCATAAATATTGACAAATAAACCTAGTGCCTTTACTCCGAACTGCTCATTTGTCACTGAAATATGACGATGAATTCTCCTCCAAGTCTTTTAGCGGCTTCATCTATCACTTTGCACAGTCATCACAGCCGAACAACCCAGGAAAACTAACACCATAAAAATCTGAATAATTCATGTCTTCATGTAACCTCTGATGCTGGAAAAGCTCTAGGATTTCAGCTTTTTTACTGCACCCTTAATCCAATATCCATCTTGAGTGCACGCACTGTGCACAGTCTTCAGTAAATCACCAGATTTACACCAGGGATCAATAAGTACAAAACAGAGACCGGAATATTAATCCTACCTGCGTGGGCAAATGGTCATTTTTCTAGCACTGTACTCCAAATTTTAACAGACGATAATATAATTTCCAAACAAATAGGGAACTAGGTCAATACCTAGTATGAGTAGGGAGGTCATGCGGTTATTCAGCCAGTTAGTTAGCACTGTGTCAGTGGAAGGAGGGATTTCCTTGTTTGTTCCTGTGTTCCTGAACTCCACGCTGTGGCCTGCTAAGCCATACAGGGTGTGACCATTGCCACACAGGGATTATCCTGTCCAAGCTGAGGGGGTCATTCTCAAGTTCCGAAGTGCTGCAAGACCGCAGAGGTACAATTACCAAATCATTGGTTGGAGAAGTGCTCTCGCCGGTGTGCCCTGCTGTAACCTGCCCAGTCCAAGGGTGAAGTCAGATACTGAGCTCCTCCCAGTTGTTCATGCCAGTGCTACTGGATTTACAGGTCTGGGTTTTCCTCCAGCATTGATGGATTATTCTGAGCTGCAGACAAGGTTGTTAGGACGCCCTATAGTAGAGTGCCATGTATATTACATTATATTATCATTTATCCAAATGCAACCATTGACAGACCAAAACTCAAGCTAACAGGGACTTGTATTAGCATTACTGTGACTGTATTCTGTCTGTGACTGTATTCTTTCTGTTCTTATCAGCTGCTGTATGTCCTGCAGAAAGTGGTGTATTGTTAACAGTCAGGAGAGCAGAAAAGTTTTTTTTATGGGGATTTGCTGCTGCTCTGGACAGTTCCTGACATGGACAGAGGTGGCGGCAGAGAGCACTGTGTCAGTCAGGAGAAAACACCTCTTCCTCCAGGACATATAGCAGCTGATAAGTACTGGAAGACTGGAGATTTTTTTTTTTATTAAAAGTAAATTACAAATCTCTGGCACTTGCTAAGAAAGAAAAAATGTTGGGGGTGAAATACCCCTTTAAGTTCTGTACTCTTGCGCTGTAGGCGGGGGTACAATCAATAGGCGTGTGTTGGTCCCAGGAGAGAGCTAATGTACCACTCTGAGCCCCGTGCCAAGTGCTTAAGCGGTAAAGCAACATCTACAGTAACTCCTGCCATAACACCTGCATCCCCAGGTCACCACAAATGTATGATATAGCAGATGAAGGAACACCCCCCACCCCCAACTCCCCCCATTAGCAGCAGACTCCTCCTCTCTTTCCAAAAAGAGGTTAAAAAAGCTTTTCTTTTAATGCTGCATTATAATACTTTATATTTTGCAGGTTTTTACCGTGTGGTTATTCATGATTGTTTCTGCTTACACGGTAATCAGCTTTTGCCTTGGATGAAATGATGAATGTTCCAATTATTATTATTATTTGATATTATTTCTCCAGGTGATGATAATAAGAAGCCAAATGATCGTTTAGAACAGAGAATATAATTATATCGGCTTCAAAACCCAATTTTATCTTTGGACGCTGCAAATCAATGTCATTTCATTACGCTAAATGAAATTAATTGGATTTTTAGCCGCGATATCGCTGGGATTGAGCGGTAAATAATAAAGACAGTGATATTAAAGATAAAAAGAAACATGTCTGCCGGGTTTGGAGGGACGACGCCTGAAATCTGCAATTATCTGTGATGTCCGTTTACACCCGGCAAAATGGAACTTCACAAAAAGGTTTCCCTTACGTCCCATTGGCATCACAACATATGGGGTAAATTCGCCCCTGCGAGCCCCTGGGACGAAGGAATATTTAATGAAAAAATAACAATTAAATTTTAATCCCCTCCTCCATGAGGTATAAATAGGCTCCACCTCCCCCTAGACCTCAGTCTTTTTTTACTTCGTTGCTGTTAGCCCTAGGGGACTTTGTCCCTCCTCCGTTTTTATGCTTTGTTAACCTGTTGCATTCAGGTTTTCTCTCCAGGTAATGATTGCTGGGATGCCGCTGGAGCCGGTGTCCAGGTAGTATCCTGATATTTGCTTCTGCAGGTCTTAGCTTTTAAGTTTTTCTTACCTGGTGCGTCTTAGTTGTATGGGTCAAGGACTATGTGCAAAAGACTTTAGCGGCTAATGAGAATCGCCGCCCGTGTCCTAAGTTAAAGACCAAATGGAGTATTTCTCCCTCTACTCCCAGCCTTTGAGTATATTACTTTATGGCTGTAGGATTATGGTCATTTTCAGTTTTACTGTGATTGATGAAGTTAAGTCATCATCTTCTTCTGAAACCTCTTCTACTTCTGAAGATGAGAAAGAATTATTCATTCTATTTCACAGCTGATAGAATTCACAAGCTCTGCTAAGCTGTGCAAGCTGAAATACACCCTGAGGAAATAGAAGAGGATAGGATTGGTCCTCCTCAAAAAGCCTAGGGCTTTTTCTGTGGGTAAGACTTCATTGTCTATGTTACAGGCGGAATGGAAGGAACCATAAAAAGGCTCCGGGTTTGAGCAAGAGGTTTAAGACCTTATATGTTCTCAAGGAAGAACAATGTAAGGACTGGATTGAGCCTCCAAAGGTGGACCCGGCCATAGCCAAACTGTCAAAATGTACTGTGCTGCCTGCGGAGGACGGATCCAATCTTAAGGATCCGATGGATAGAAGGGTGGAGGTAGCCCTCAAGAGATCATATACGGCAGCGGCAGCCCAAGGGGCAGTCTCCATTTCTTCTTTGAAGTTTCTAGAAGCCTAAGAAGATGGCTGACCAAGGTCCAGGAAAATTTGGAAGGTAGAGCTAGCAGGGACAAGGTCCTTCGCTCCTTAAAAAAGGTCATTATGGCCATTGACTTCCTCTGCGATGATGCATCTCAGGGAACCAGGTTAGCGTAAAAAAACTAGTACGCTCTCAACCGCTGCCTAAGGGCGCTATGGTTAAAACCCTGGGTTGGAGATGCTAACTCCAAAATTCAGCTCTGTAATATGGAGTTCCAGCCAGGTAGGCTGTTTGGCTGTAAGCTGGATAAATTAATGGAGGAATTGTCTGACAAGGAGGGGAAGTCCCTACCATTGTCCTATAAGAGCGGTGATTCCTTACGCAGAGCAAAATCTCCTCAGCGAGGCAAAGGGAGATACCAGTACAGAGGTCGAGGAAGAAACTATTCCAGAAGAGGTTCCGGGAAGCAGCAGAATAAAGACACCAACAAGAAACCAGATTTCTGACGCAGAAGCTGTCCAGTGGGAACACGTCTGAGTTTGTTTCTCCC
Organism: Dendropsophus ebraccatus; assembly: GCF_027789765.1. Classification (NCBI taxonomy): domain Eukaryota; kingdom Metazoa; phylum Chordata; class Amphibia; order Anura; family Hylidae; genus Dendropsophus; species Dendropsophus ebraccatus. The sequence continues at coordinate 6,569,441 of NC_091456.1, read as the reverse complement.
TGCCTGGGAAGAATTAAGAAAAGATCACTGGGTGTTAAATATTATTCAAAATGGTTATGTCCTTCATTTATCATCTCTTCCTTCTCCAAGATTTCTTTTGTCAAGAAATCTTAAGCCAGAAAGACACTTAGTCCTAGAGACGGAAATTCTTTACCTCCTTTCCATTGAGGCTCTAGAGGATGTTCCTCTATCTGAGATCGGTCAGGGAGTTTACTCCCCAGTGTTACTAGTGCTGAAGCCATCCGGAAATTGGAGGCTTATTATAGATTTGCGATATCTAAACAGGTGCATCGTAAAGAAGACGTTCCACATGGAGAACATAAGATCGGTAAAATCTATCCTCCAGGAGGGAGATTTTATGGTCACCATAGATCTACCGGATGCATATCTTCATGTACCGATTCTGAAGGCTCACAGGAGAGCCTTCGCCATCCAAATCCAGGGGAAGGTAAGACACTTACAATTCAAAGTCCTTCCATCCGGAATACCTCCGCACCCTTTGTTTTCACTAAGGTAGTGTCACCTTGATGGTTCGCTTCCGTTTACAGGGGATAAAGTTATCCCTTACCTGGACGATTGGTTGATTATGACTCAGACTCAGGATCTTCTGAGAGTTCAGTTGAACTATGTCCAGGACATACTTCAACAATTAGGTTGGCTTATCAACATAGAGAAATCAGACTTAATTCCTAATTCCTCCTCGTCAGGTATCCATAAGAACATAAATGCGCTTTCTAGGGCTCCTTGCCTCAGCTGCGGACGCGGTGCCATGGGCGTTATGGCACATGAGATTTCTTCAGAGAGAAGCACTAACAGTATGGAACCGAGGACTGAAGGACTTGGATGCGATGATGTTCTATCGACTCAAACAAGACATTCTCTAATGTGGTGGAGACAAGTCAAACATGGAGTTTTATTTTCAGAACCACACTGGATAACCATCACGACAGATGCTTCAGGAACAGGTTGGGGAGCTCATCTGACAGTCATCACGACTGCAGGATCTTGGAGTCAACAGGAATCCGCTCTGCCCTCCAACGTGAGGGAGCTCAGAGCGATTTACCTAGCTCTTCTTCATTTTTCTCCTCCTATTTTACAGAGAGCAGTCAGAATCCAGATGAACGACATGACCTGTGTGGCGTACCTAAACAGGGAGGTACCAGATCCCCTTCTCTCCTCAGGGAAGTAGAGAAGATTTTTCTGTTAGGCAGAAACCAGAATAACCAGACTCTGCGATTCATATCAGGGGTGTCGACAATATATTGGCGGATTGAGTCGAGGCCTGACATTACCGGGGAATGGTCTCTCTCAAGGAGAGTGTTCATTCAGTTAACCCAGAGGTGGGGGCTTCCTCAGAGAGACCTCATGGCATCAGCAAGCAATGCCAAACTGAGGAATTTCTGTTCCCTTTACAGGGCAGACAATCCTACGGTATTGGACTCAATGACAATACCATGGACATACCAGCTGGCGTATATCTTTCCTCCCATAGCCATGATTCCCAGAGTTTGACGAAGATCAGTCTAGATCAGTCGTCAGTAATAATAATAACTCCCTTTCTGGCCGAAGAGGTCATGGTTCACCCTGCCCATGAATATGAGCAGAGGGGAATTTTGGAGATTACCTCTGCATCCGGATCTAATATTCCAGGGTCAACATCTGTGCAGAAATCTTTCCAGCCTCAGCTTGACAGCTCGGAGACTGAGAGGACCGTATTGGACTCTAGTTTTTCTGAGAAGGTATAGTATACTCTTTCTCACGCTCGTAGTAGCACTACAAATAAATCTTATGCACGTATTTGGAAGATTTTCAAGATTGGTGTGCAAGCAGGAGTATTGATGGACTTAAACCTTCTACTCCACAGTCATTGGAGTTTTTACAGGAAGGTTTCTATAAAGGGTTAAAACCTAGTTCCATCAAGGTGCAGATAGCAGCCCTCTCTGCACACCTAAACGTACGTCTTCTTCAGATCTTGGAGGTAAGATATTTTGTAAAGGCTAGACTAGGCCTAACCTGGTAAAGCAGGTAGACCCATGGGACTTATCCTTTGTGTTGAGACGCCTGTGTCTTCCTCCCTTTAAGCCTTGGGAGGAAGTAAACTTCAAGTTAACATTGAAAGTTTCTCTTTTACTAGCCATTACCTCTGCTAAGAGAGTTGGAGAACTTCAAGCCCTTGGCTCCGCACCTCCATACGTTATTTTTTCCCAAGACAAAGTTATCCTTAGGTTCCTTCCAGGATTCCTGCCTATGGTGGCTTCATTTGCCAACATCAACCAGCCAATAGTATTGCCTGTATTTTCACCTACTGGATCATCTAAAGAAGACTTGGATCTTTCTTTATTAGACATATCCAGAGCTATCAAGATCTATCTACATAGAGTAGGTGATTTTCGTAAAGACAAGAATTTCTTTATCCCTTTCGCAGGAAAGAACAAGGGGAGAAAGGCTTCAAAACCTTCAATATCCAGATGGATCTGTGACTCCATTGCCTTATGTTACTCCTCTGCTGATCTGGATCCACCAGAATTTACCAGGGCTCACTCTACTAGAGCTGTGGCCTCCACTTGGGCAGAGCGTGCCGCTGTGCCACTTGAGGACATATGCCAGGCAGCTACCTGGTCGTCTTTGACAACCTTTGTGAGATATTTCAGGCTGGATACTTCTTTTCTTGTCAAGAACAACCTTTGCAAGATCTGTTCTTAATGCGGACGTAATAAATAACCCGCCCATTGGGGATAATGCTTGCTAATTCCCCATATGTTGTGATGCCAATGGGACGTAAGGGAAGCTAAAATTATTATGTTAATTTGTTTTCCCTAAGACCCATTGGCATCACAAGACTCCCTCCCTGTGTTTTATGTTTCTTTATAATTAGACTGAGGTCTAGGGGGAGGTGGAGCCTATTTATACCTCATGGAGGAGGGGATTAAAATTTAATTGTTATTTTTTCATTAAATATTCCTTCGTCCCAGGGGCTCGCAGGGGCGAATTTACCCCATATGTTGTGATGCCAATGGGTCTTAGGGAAAACAAATTAACATAATAATTTTAGCTTGGTATTTTTTGACACTAATGGTGTGTTTACACGGAACGATTATCGTTTGAATTTTCGCAATAACAATCGCATTTGAGCGATAATCGGCTCGTGTGAACATAGCGAACGATTAAACGACGAGTGAGAAATCGTTCATTTTGATCTTTCAACATGTTCTCAAATCGTCATTCGTCGTTCGCTAAAAATTCGCAGATCACTTCGTGTAAACAGTCTTTCACCGATTCACCCTATGTGTGGGATGGGCTTAAGCGATCTTAAAAACAATTGCTATAACGATCGTTTCTTCAAAATCGTTAAACGATCGATTGGGCGAATTATCGCTTTGTGTAAACGGACCATAAACTTATCCAATCCAATTATCTAAACGTACAATAATGTGAGCTCAAAATCCAACCTTGTACTACGTTCTATAGGTTTTATATTAGTATACCCACATCTTTAGGCTATGTTCACATGCAGTATTTTTTGGTCAGTATTTTGCAACCAAAACCAGGAGTGGATTGAAAACACAGAAAGGCTATGCTCCCGCACTGCTACAAGTGAATGGATGGCCGTCATTTAATGGAAAACAATGGTCGTTATTTGCTATTAAATGACAGCCACATTAACATTTTAGAATCATGCTTCCTGTACCCCCCATATGCCTCCTGAGCCCCCCCATAATCCCATAGGAAATGTCTATGCCCCTGTACTCTCCATGTTCCCTCTATGAGATTACACTCTGTATACTTACTTGTCCACTGTCCCTCTGGGTCCTTCCTCCCTGGTCCTGTCCTGGCATCTTCTGTGGTGATGGTCGCTCAGCCAATCACAGGCTGACTAAGACAGGGCAGCACCACAGCCTGTGATTGGCTAAGCAAGCTGTCAATCTTGTCTTAGGAGTGACAGCACGCTCAGCCAATCACAGGCCGTGGTGCTGCCCTGTCCTAGTCAGCCTGTGATTGGCTGAGCGACCTTCACCACGGAAGATGCCAGGACAGGACCAGGGAGTCACGAGGAGACACGGGGAAATAAGTTTATTTTTTTGTTTTTTTTTACATGTGCAGTTGCCATTTTGCCGAAACATTCCGAACTTTGCAGAAAGTTTGGTTATGTAATGAGCCAATTTTTTTTCAAAGTTGGATACAAATCTGGGTTCAACAGGTTCGGTTCGCTCATCTCTAAAAGAAACCTGTCCAAATGGATTCGTGCGGAGGGGAAGATAGAAAAAATGCTCTTAACTCTCTCTCAATTCTAGCTCACCCATACCCAAACAAGAGAGAACCCCCCCCCCCCCCCTGCATAAAGGAATGAGATCTAAAATCTTGCTTACCACAATATAAAAAGGAAAATCTATTCAAAAGCAATCAAAAAAGCTGTGCATGAGCTGAAATATATCACATAAAAAATGAATTATGTGCAGCATGTCCACGCGGAAAGTTTTTTTGAGGCTGTCAAACCAAAACAGAAAAGATCTACACCCGCCCGGCCCAAGCCTAAACTTACCTTGAACTTCTTCGGAGGACTATCTTAAGGAACTGCTTAACTAGCTAAACAACACAAAGAAATAAATTACACCAAGGAGCCAAATCATAAAACGCATAAAAGAAGCGACGAATGTTGTATCGCTCACGCTTGACTTCTTTATTACGTAGTAAAAAAAAAAAAAACTATAGGGTATGAGCTCTTAATCAATTTGTCACTCACGTATCCTTGACTTACGCAACCGGTTTTCAATCTCCGTCGGCTTGGGTCACGGCTGACGGATACTTGTGTTTTGTCCGTACTGTTTATTCCGCTAACTCTTAGAGCTAGTGCTAAGTGGATGTGCCACCGCTGGGCACTCTTTAATGGGTATTAAATGTTGGTTTCTGTCACTTAATTATAAAGATGTCATCTTTCTCCTAATGCACTCATATGAAAAGGTCGAGCGTGTAAGTAATGAATTCAGCGCACAAAAGCAATGGACAGGACTTGGAAATGAAATGGCTTATTAAAGCATCAAACCTCTTCTCGCCCCGGCATTACTTTACGTAAGTCAATCAGTCAAACGCAGCAGATGGCGCCCGATACGTCTAATAGAAAAGATCGGCCTTTGTATTTTAATCATTACAGCTTAGTGTCACCCAGATACAGTACAGTGGTCTGCAGATATCCTCCGGAAAACTATCATCATCCTAATTACATTACGTCTTCCCGATTCTTTCGTTATTTGGTTCTAACTTATTTCTGTGTCGGGACAGAGATGTAATAGGACTTTTATAATATTTATTACGAGCTCAAATAGTTCAAGGCATTGTAAAAAAAAAAAAAAAAAACAGCTCTCGACTTTTATGGTATAATTATGTCATTTCTTGAGCTTTTGTCTTCTAGAATAATGGCAGCCGTGGATCAACAGTGTCACCGGGACCGTAAATGGCTTGATCTGCGATAAATTCTTAACATGTCGCCTGGTACTTCAAAACTGTGAGAATGTGTTATTTTCGAGACCTCAGCTGTGTGACAACGTCCGCCTGCCTTATAGTTACAGGATTTTACATGGTTTGATGCATATGCAGCAATATTGCGATGGCCTAGCAAAGTCCTGTAAAAAAAAGTTAAAGCCATAGGTATTTGGGGCAGTATAATGGTTTACCATTAGTGTTAAGCGAGCATGCTCAGGTACTTGGTATACAAAAAGCATAATGCATTTCCATAGCCTTAAAGGGGAGGTCCGGCGTTGGGAATTTTTTAAAAAAGAGCCAGTAAGGAAGGTGGCTGAACAGAAGAACATACAGTTACCTCCCCGGTTCCAGTGTTGGGTCCGCTGTCCCCCGCTACGGTTCCCGGTCCCTGGCCACATCCTGGTCTGAGCAAGGACCCGGGTCAGTGGCCAAGGCGCGACCCTGCTATGGGTGCTGACTGGCTGGAGCCAGACTTCTCCTTTAAACCCATGGGGGGATTATACTTACCTCTCTGGTCTTCTATCTTTACTATGGGGGCTCAGCCAATCAGCAGCTGCAGCTGTGTCCCACATTAGCTAAAGATAGAAGACGGGGAAACCTAATTAAAGGGGTACTCCGGCGCTGAGCAATACATCAGCAATACATGCCTTTGTACAAGCTTAAATTGGGACAAATATGACATGAATGAAGGCCACATCCTCTCTGTGGGCAGTAATGCGCTCTGTGCTGTGCCCTCTCTGCCCGCTTAATGTGAGCAGTAAAGATGGCAAGGGGTTTGCAAAAAAAAAAAAATTGTGACTTTTTAAGTCTGGTTCAAAGCATGATAAATGTTTAAAGGGGTTATCCAGCGATAGAAAAGCATGGCCACTTTCATCCAGACACAACACCGCTCTTGTCTCCTGTTCAGGTGTGGTTTGCAATTAAAGGGTTAGTGCGGCGCTAAAAAATTATTCACAGAATAACACAAATTACAAAGTTATACAACTTTGTAATGTATGTTATGTCTGGGAATGGCCCCCTTCCCCGTGTCCCACCACCCCCACCCGTGTACCCGGAAGTGTTGGTGCATTATACATTACCTGATCCGTGTCGCGCATGTCCGCCATCTTGTGCCAAACGTCATCTTTGGACGGACGGACGGCCGAATCACTGCCGCCGTCCCCCTCTGCCACGCCATCAGCCGCGATTGGCTGAGCATAACTGTGCTCAGCCAATCGCGGCTGAGCACAGTTATGACGCAGCAGAGGGGGGACAGCGGCAGCGATTCGGCCGGCTGGCCGAAGATGACGTTTGGCACAAGATGGCGGACATGCGCGACACGGATCAGGTAATGTATAATGCACCAACACTTCCGGGTACACGGGTGGGGGGGGGGGACACGGGGAAGGGGGCCATTCACAGACATAACATACATTACAAAGTTGTATAACTTTGTAATGTGTGTTATTCTGTGAATAATTTTTTAGCGCCGCACTACCCCTTTAAAGGGGTAGTTCAGCAAAAAAAATAAAAAAATTCTTTCAAATGAACTGGTGCCAAAGAGTGCAAGTTTTCTGGTACTTATCAGCTGCTGTATGTCATGCAGGAAGTAGTGTATTCTTTCCAGTCTGGAGAGCAGGAGGGGTTTTCTATAGGGATTTGCTGCTGCTCTGGACAGTTCCTGACATGGACAGAGGTGGCAGCAGAGAACACTGTGTCACACTGGAAAGAATACATCACTTCCTGCAGGACATACAGCAGCTGATAAGTATGGGAAGACGGCATTTAATAGAAGTAAATTACAAATCTCTGACATTTTCTGGCACCTGTTGATTTGAAAAGGAAAACAATTGGTGAACAAGCCCTTTAAGCTCTATTGACTTCAATGGTATGGAGCTGTAAAACCACCAAGACCTTTGTTCTAGAATGATTCTTTCCCTCAAAGTGAACTTTTCAATGAACATAAAATAGAAGAATTATGTTTTGTCTTTTGAACATTCTAAAAGTATCTTACAGCCTCCGACCGAACAATAGAAAGAGATTGGTTTTGCAGACAGCGCTTGTTCTTATAAAGTTTGCGATGGTTATTTTTGTCCTTGTATGTGATCCATATTCTATTCTTCACGCAGCGCTATAGACTTGAAGAAAATACGCGCTACCCTGATATTGCGGCTGCGGTAAATGACCCCCTAGGCCTGTTATCTCAGTAGGCCTTTTTGACAATCACTTAGGCCCGATTTCTTCATGACATTTAAAAACCGAATAGCTGGAGAGATTTTCTCGTACTGGAAAATGCACTATTGTACACTCTCCCGAGCCGCTATAAATTGTCGCCATGGGAATTTTTGAGAAATAGTTATTTTATTTCAGAAGTCTAGAGCAGCATTAGCATAGTAGTCAGCTAAAAATCGTTAAAAGCGTTTACGACTCTTGTGTGCCGCTATAATTTTATTCTTCAGCCAACAAAGAGATGTAATTATTGACGGAGAATGTTTATTTCCGTCACTGTATACACCCATTCTATTGCCTTTGACATCCGCTAATTTACAAAGTTTGCATGTTGGTTTTCAACACATTCAGCAAAGACTGAACAAACCATTTTAGGGTTCAACAAAAATTGAAGCAATTTGTTCTAAGTGCATCGGGACAGAATGTACAGACAAAGATTGCTCAGCCGCGGGCTCGTTTGAAGCGCCATTACATGGCATGAGAAATCAAGTGGCCGAGCTGCACGAACAATCCATTTATCGTCCATGCAGCAGTGGAAAATGACAGAATGGATATACATATATTCATGCTGTCAGTTCCAGATGACACAGCAGTACATACTTACCTAGCATGCTGCCGCTTTGATCCTGCATCCTGTTCTCCGACTCACCCATCCATGGGCTGAGTCTTCAAGCCTCGTCACCTCCGGCTGTCAATCATTGTAGAGGAGGCAACGGCCTAAAGATGCAGTGGCTGGACAGAAGAGTTGGAGAACAGGATGCCGGATCACAGCAGCAGCAAGCTAGGTAAGTATGTACTGCTGCTGTGTGATCTGGAAATATATATCCGTGCTGTCAGTTTGCCTTTATCGTTATCGGCCTCACATAACGCAGATGTTAGGTCGATAATGATAAATTTCGAAGCATGTTCTAAATACACGATTAGCCAATCATCACTGTTACTTTTTACACATGTTGATATTGGTCGCAGGAGCGTTTTTTGCAACTCTCCTGGCTGATAATCGGCCCATGTAAAAGGACCTTTAGAAAGAAAGAATAAAGATATCACAATAGCTGGAAGTCGGTGTCAGACACAGACGCAGGTGTAGTGTACTGGATGCTGCAGCAGAGGACAGAGCAAGAGCAGAAAGGGGTCATACAGGCAAAGGTCTGGGTTATCATAGTGTATATGGTGTATTCTCTTCAGTCTGATACAGGGCTGTCTTCTGCCACCTCTGTCCATGTCAGGAACTGTTGAGAGCAATAGCAAATCCACAGGGCGCAGACTCATAGATGTGGACCCGTAGCTGTCTGCAATGTACAGACTAATTCACCGGTGAATGGTTCCTACTGTCCCGTAAGACGTACAGGCATGTGAATGGGGCAATTCAAATTAATGGGTCCATATTTTTTTTATGCAATTATGGACCCATATTATGGAAGTGTAAATGAAATCTACCATTGCATTGGTATTTTCATGGACTCCCTAAATCTGTACCTAAAAGCTACCCCTCCCGCACCCCAAACCGCTGGGACCATTGTATCACCGTCTTCGATTAATGATCTCTCCTGGGTTCCGTTTGAACACTAATGCCGGTATTTCCCACCTTCAATCCATGACCTGTCCTGGGGTCCGCTTGGCTGCTTATGACGTGCTCTAACGCCCAATGCAGCGCATGCACCATTGCAAGTTGGCAGGAAAGAAGATAATCCTGCTGAGCGTGTCTCGCTTGAGAGAAGTAGGGCATGGAGGGAGACCTAAAAGGCATCACAGGCCCTGGGCACAGAGGCTCTAGGCCCCACCTTTTTGACACCACACTGCTGGATTAAAATATGTTTAAGAAAAAAAGTGCATCAGCAGCCAAGTGGCCCCCAGGACAGGTCATGGATTGGAGCAGTGGTGGAAGGACGGCACTCCGATGTAGAGGTGGTGCACGTGATGGATGAAATCCAGCAGTAGGTACGATAAGAGAAGCTCGGCACTCACCAATGATTTTGCTTATTTATCCAAGTACAGCATGCAGAGTCACAAGTAGTATGTGTTTTGACCAAGACAGCCTTGGCTACCAGCTCATGGATTGAAGGCAGCTCTCCAACGTTACCAGTGGTTGGGGGGGGGGGTTCATTTGGTACAGATTTTCTTGGGTACAATGGGTACAATTTTACTCTCCTCTTTACAATTTTAGATCTTTTATATTTATGCCTCCACACATTTGAATCCCAAATTCCTAGACATTTACACCCGGACCTCCCATAGGAATGTCTAATTACTGTAAGTCTAAGCCAACACTGCATTTTCGGATGAAAAATGTGACTATTGGGAAACATAGACTGTCACCATTTTTTACCTAGTTTTGAACAGTAGGTTCTGATTTATGCAAATCCCATCCTTTCAGACAAATAGAATAAAAAGTATATTAAAACACTTCTCACCTTTCGAGACTGTTGGAAAATGCAAGATGTCACATTTATTACTTGCAAGATTCATTCCCGTACAGTGTATTCCCGCTAAATAGCCTGAAATCACGAGGATGCCGCATTTTATCCAAGTCTCCTTGAATCATCTGCACCCGGTCTAAAGCGTTATAATACAACTTTAATTATATTTTTTTATTAGAGCTTACAGGTACAATAGAACTTTCATTACTGTTTGCATTAGATTTATTGCTTCATTTAAAAGTGAGCCTTATCACTCAATAATAATTGCCGCTAAGACACTATGCCTGAGGCACACGCCATGATTAGCATGCAAATGCAGGAACCAATAAATACGTAATAATCACAATCCTAGTCCTATAAGACACATCTATTCTATGATTTTTTTTATAGCATTGGAAATAGTTGATTACTGTATATTGAAGTTCTATGGAGAATGAAAGTATTAACATTTTTTATATTTTGGAAAGATTGCAACACTACAGTCTGCCATAAATATTCCAAGTGTATCCTGAATAGCGAAATGGATTTTAATTGAATCTCATTAGAAAGAAGTTAATTTTCTGCTGAGCAGGAAACTAGTCAAACTCGGTGCGGAGAGAGCCCGATTTTTAATGGAAATGTGAAAGAGCAGAAGGTGTTGTGGGAATATAAAGAAGCACGATGTGACATATGCAGCAGGATCCGAAGAAATTTGTACTAATGTATTCACCATTAGCTTCATGCACACAAACATATTCTCCAGTGCCGGACTGGCCCACTGGAGAACCGGATAATCCTCCGGTGGGCCCCCAGCTTTAGAACCTGCACAAACACTGAATGACATGTCATTTCTCAATGGTTCTTCATTAGTGGGCCCCCAGGATCATTTCCTCTGGTGGGCCCTAGATACCCCAATCCGACACAAATATTCACTGTCTGCATAGTATGTGTGGTCTTCATAGTAAATCATATATAGTTGGCATTTTGTGCCAGCTTAGCAATGGGCCCATCTTCTTCTTCTTCCCTGATGTCCTATCCTGAATTTACATGATAGCCAGATGTGCTCTCCATACCCCATCAGTCTTTTTTCAAGTCTACCACAATACTTTGGTTCTATAATGCATTAGGGTATGTTCACATCTTGTTTTTTGTCCTCACGTCGGGCTACACGTCAGGAATCAGTGCAAAAAGGATGCTGACATGCAGCCCGGCGTGCGGCCGACGGCCACATTGACTTGAATGAGCAGGACGGAGACATAATGTGACTGTGTTCTGCTCATTTGCGGGACTTACACGGATTTTGTGCAGGACTCAAAAGCGTGGTCGACCACATCCTGCACAAAAGCCGTGTACGTCCCGCAAATGAGCAGAACACAGCCACATAATGACTCCGTCCTGCTCATTTAAGTCAATGAGGCCGTCATGTGGCGTGTTCCTGACGTGTAGCCCGACGTGTGGAGAAAAACCAGATGTGAACATACCCTTAGTTTTCAAAAGTACAACTACTCCTGCAACATACAAGCCCGGGTATAGCCATACTGAGAGAGGAATAAAAAATAAAATTGGCTGCAACATTAGTCATTGGCGCTGTGCCATGCTGATGGTAAGAGCGTGCCTTTACACTGCGCACATGAGACCTAAAAGGGATCAGGTGATCATGTAGCGTGACTGTGGGGTGGACCCCCAAAATCATTTCAGGTTGTGCACGGAATAGAGATGAGCGAGTGCTCGATTCGAGTAACAATCCCTATTAAGGTCAGTGGGAGACACAAGCATTTTTTCAGGGGCCTCCTATTTAGTAGAGGGGACGATGTCTGGTTCACCAGAAAACCTCAAAAAGTGATAAAACACCATGGAAATGGAGCTGGGACATCAGGGGAGCATGCAGGGATGCATTAAAGACCCCCAGGTCCCTGACAATATTGTGCACCCACCCCAAGCAGGGCCGTATTTACCACTAGGCATTGTACCTAGGGCAGGGGGGCAGCACCTAGGTACAACACCTTGCAGGGGGGCAGCACCAGAAAGCAGGGGAAGGAAAAAACATTTTTTTTTTGTTTTTATTTTTTTAGTCTCCCACCTCCTGTTCAGACTTGCCAGTAAATCTGGTGTCTTTTCCAGGGGGGGGGGGGGGGGGGTATGGTGGTATTGGTCAGGTCTGGCAAGGCCAATTGGTGCGTGAAGATGGGGCGTCTTCAGGTTTAGTGCCTAGGGCAGAAGCAGTTGTTAATACGGCCCTGACCCCAAGATAAAGTCCAATTTTAAGTGTGGAAAAATGTTATGAAACACTCTTTCCTGTACATTTACTTAAAGGACTATACTGGTATTATACTGTATGATTTTTGTGCTTTTTTTTTTCCAGAAGAGCATAGCACTATCCAGAGAAATGTATTCAACTTTTGGACAGTAGTGAGTATATTACTGTCAGGAAAAAAGTGTAGCACAGTCTAAGCTAAGCTTAAATCAAGCCAAGTCACTCCAGTCTCATCTTCAAGTATCTAGAGACTGTGTTAGTATACCTGCAGGTAAGCTAGTGGTTGATTCTGTCATCTCAAGTATTTTCAGTTTCATGTCTTCTATCCAGTATAACTGCACTAAGCAGATTATCCAAAAGGATTTCAGGCACCCAGCTCACTTTAAGGGATCTCCGTGACCTCATCTGTATATTCTGCACTATATTGAAAAGATGTGCACTGTGCCTTTAAGAGGTTTCTACAGTAAACGTTTGTACCTGTGTTAGTACTTGCTGGACTCTGTAGTTCCTCACACTACACCTGCACGGACACCAATCTTTTATCAGGAGTGTGTCTGGGACCCGGGAAGAGGCACATCACCTGCCCTAGCTGATACCCCCAGATGGAAGATAAAGGCCCCTTCTTGCATAAACCCTGCCCCTTTTGTGCCAGCCAGAAAAGTGTCTGAAAGTGGTGGAAAATGTCCAGGAGTGGATTATAATAGGTTCATTTGGGCGGTAGCCCGGGGCCCTGAGATCCTGGGGGGCAAGGGCCAACCAAAAAGACTTACTTTCAGCGGTGTACTGTCTCCTGGCTACAGTTTGGCCATGATTTGCAAAAAATTGCTGTTTTTTTAACGCAACTTTGCCCAAATCAGGGCATCATGACATTTTCTATCCTGTACTATGAACGCCAGGCTAGTGCTTCCATAGTTACAGTGGGGTGGGAGGGCCCGGGCTTGGTGAACAGCCCGGGGCCTATGGTAAAGCTATTCCGTCCCTGAAAATGTCTGAAATACATAATAAATGTGCCACTTTTTCAGCCCAAATTCTGGTGGAGACACATTAGTAAATCTGAGCCAAGGAGTCAGTAATATCAAATCAGTATTTCAAAAAATCCTCTGGAGTCCTGGACTTGTAATGATGGTGTATCGTTCTGATGTGTCAGTATTATGTTATTAAAACACTGTCTTGATGCTACAGTGCGGAAAAAGGGTCGATGGCGCCTATTTCATCCTTGTTTACTTCTAGGCTATAACGGCTGGAGTAGTGGGTGCAGTGGTGGCAGAGTCGCACCCGGGAGCCGAGGGTCTCCACCCAAGCCCACCGCAAGGCAGGATGGGCTCGCTGCAGCAGACAACCACCAGGCTTGACCTGCTACCAGTGAGGCAGGCTGTTTATTAATTTAATTACACAAAGGGATCAATTAAGGGCGTACTGTGCTGGCGCACGCATGCGCTAGGAGGTAGGAACGCGTGTGCCAGTGAGGAGGGCAGGACCAAGGAGTGGGGACTGGTAATATGACGAGGGAAAGAACTACAGGCGGACATGCGTCCTGGGACGCGGCATTAGCAGACCCAGGGGGCACAGAAGAACGTTACATAGGCTATGCACACATACTGTTTTAATTGGATGGCCGATATTTTAAAACAGTGGTCATTATTATATGAATAATGGCCATGTTGTTAAATGATAATAAAAAAAAGCCGTCATTTTGACAGTGTGTGAACATAGCCCCATTCTGTAAGTGCTAAACATCTTCCAACAAAAAAATTATGAACATACAATATTTATACCTTGGGTTTATCCAATATATACCAGTACATTTTATAGTTAAAAATAAAAGATATTTAAAAAAAAAATAATCAGCACGTTAAAACAAAAATCATACTGTAAAATTAAAAGCAAAATATGTTATTTCTCATCGGCTTTGACATCAACAAGAGACAACTTGTCGTTAGAATAAGATGTATAGGTGTCAATGACAAAGAAAGCTCAAAATTAAGATGAAAAATAAATGAACACAATAGGATGAATAAAGCTTTGCCGCTCCACATGGGTGTTTGTTGTCTCTCGCTTTACTCACTAAAATTATTACACCAAAGTTATTTCATGTAGACAAAGTTAAATGACAATCAGAATCATGTTTGCTTGAGATAAATATTCCAGAATGATTTTAATAATGAAATCCAAGCACCGTCTGATTATGTGTTAATGGAAGTAATACAAGATACAGACACAGCTGCAAACCTGATTTTTTTTTTATTTATTTTTTTATGGACAACTATGTTTTTTATAGACAAATTGGAAGACCTAAGTGTCTACAGTCTAGATGTACACTAGAAGACCTAAGTGTCTACAGCTTAGATGTACACTTGAAGACCTAAATGTCTACAGCCTAGATGTACACTAGAAGACCTAAGTGTCTACAGCCTACATGTACACTAGAAGACCTAAGTGTCTACAACCTAGATGTGCACTAGAAGACCTAAGTGTCTACAGCCTAGATGTAGACCAGAAGACCTAAGTGTCTACAACCTAGTTGTACACTTGAAGACCTAACTATTTACACCTAGATGTACACCAGAAGACCTAAGTGTCTACAGCCTAGATGCACACTAGAAGACCTAAGTGTCTACAGCCTAGATGAATACTAGAAGACCTAAGTATCTACAGCCTAGATGTACACTAGAAGACCTAAGTGTCTACAGCCTAGATGTACACTAGAAGACCAAAGTGCCTACTGCCTAGATGTACACTAGAAGACCTAAGTGCCTACTGCCTAGATGTACACTAGAAGACCTAAGTGCCTACAGCCTAGATGTAGACCAGAAGACCTAAGTGTCTACAGCCTAGATGTACACTAGTAGACCTAAGTGTCTATAGCCTAGATGTATACTAGAAGACCTAAGTGTCTACAGCCTAGATGTACACTAGAAGACGTAAGTTTCTATTGCCTAGATGTACACTAGTAGACCTAAGTGTCTATAGCCTAGATATATACTAGAAGACCTAAGTGTCTACAGCCTAGATATACACTAGAAGACCTAAGTGTCTACAGCCTAGATGTACACTAGAAGACCTAACTATCTACAGCCTAGATGTACACCAGAAGACCTAAGTTTCTATTGCCTAGATGTACACTAGTAGACCTAAGTGTCTATAGCCTAGATGTATACTAGAAGACCTAAGTGTCTACAGCATAGATGTACACTAGAAGACCTAAGTGTCTACAGCCTAGATGTGCACTAGAAGACCTAACTATCTACAGCCTAGATGTACACCAGAAGACCTAAGTGTCTACAGCCTAGATGCGCACTAGAAGACCTAAGTGTCTACAGCCTAGATGTACACTAGAAGACCTAAGTGTCTACAGCCTAGATGTACACTAGAAGACCTAAGTGTCTACAGCCTAGATGTACACTAGAAGACCTAACTATCTACAGCCTAGATGTACACCAGAAGACCTAAGTGTCTACAGCCTAGATGTACACCAGAAGACCTAAGTGTCTACAGCCTAGATGTACACTAGAAGACCTAAGTGTCTACAGCCTAGATGTACACCAGAAGACCTAAGTGTCTACAACCTAGATGTACACTAGAAGACCTAAGTGCCTACAGCCTAGATGTACACTAGAAGACCTAAGTGTCTACAACCTAGATGTACACTAGAAGACCTAAGTGCCTACAGCCTAGATGTAGACCAGAAGACCTAAGAGTCTACAGCCTAGATGTACACTAGAAGACCTAAGTGGCTACTGCCTAGATGTACACTAGAAGTTGTAAGTGTCTATTGCCTAGATGTATCCTAGAACACCTAACTGTTTACAGCTGGGGAACTATCAGCAGGTTAGACTAATCTAACCTGTTGATAGCCCCCTAATGCACAATGAATGCCGAGGATGATGATGTGTCCCTTACCTTCCTCCTTTCCATGCAGTTAGTAGTTGAATCCATGGCTCGGTGCACCATTAGAGATGCCCCTCCCCCATTGTGTCTGCTCCATTGATTATTAGAAGGATCCAGCCATCTTAGCGCAATGGGGGCAGGACACCAAATGGAACAGTATTTGTTTGCTTTTGCCAGTCTTTGGTTTCTTGCTTGAAGCAGATGAACCAACTAGACATAACAGTTTCCACAGGGCCTGGCAAGCGAGCTAGGTGTGCACACTTCTTGGGCCAAAACCACACTAAAAAGATCCATCTCTCTGGGGAGAGAGAGTAGGATTCATGGTGTGTTTACAGATTTATCTGAAAGATCATTGAAGCCAAAGCCAGGAACAGACTATGAACAGAGAACAAGTCATAAAGGAAAGACCGAGACTTCTCTTTCTATGTCCATTCCTGGCTTTGGCTAAAATCTGTCCGATAAATTTGTGTGCGTGAAAACACCATAAAGTTTGCAATTATTAGTTCTTGTCTGGAACATGTGACCCCGAACATCCTTGACAAGTAACTCACGAGGCGTAGCAATACAGAGTAATGTTAACCCTTAAACGTGCACAATTATTGTTTAGCGGGCTTGTCAACTGTTCAGGGTTCGGCAACATTATCCAAACTGGAATGCTCGCCATTTTACTCGCAGCATCTGGAGAAGTTGGATGTCACCCTAGGGCTGCCAAGAAAACATAAATACGGCCTATGGCTGTATTCATGTTTACCAGATCTCCCTAGGACTGGATCCAATTTCTCCAGACGCTGGGAGCTAAATGTTGAACATTCCAAGTCGGAGAACGTTGCCGAACACAATTAGACAAGCCCGCTCAACACTATCCATAATACCTAGCAGTGTTTAGCAGTGTGACAAGCAAAATGATAGTGTGTACATGTTACCTCACAATACCCAAACACAGATTTAGACACATTGCACAAAATTACTCAGCCACACGACAACACTATACCTGGGACATGGGTACCAGGACACTGCACGTCTCCTTTTTCTCTCATGCCTCTCCCCAGCCAGACAAGGGGGGGGGGGCATGGAGGGCAAGACACCCCAATCCTGCACACAAGTGGGGAGGCCATGTATATAACAGGACAGGACGACAAAGGAGACCAGAAAGCATAAACAGGTAAGTTATTTCTGCTTTTACAGATTGTCAGTGAATTTTAAGAAGAGTTGGCAGCCCTGGATAAGAACCAATTAAACGCAGTAGACTTTCATTTTTCTCTGAGAATTGGCTTGTTAATACAGTACATTGGATTAAAGCAAAGTGATATGCCTTTTCCAAGAAGTGAGACGGGGGTCATGGATGTCGGCTATTTATATTCATGAAGTTAATTTGAATAATAGCTTTCCCAAGGATTCTGTGAATTTTACTCATTGAACAAAAGTAGAACTTTTAAATAGTAAAACATCTAAAAAAAAATATTTTAGTAAATCATTTCGGTGAGTCTATTAATCTGCAGGAAAAAAAAATTATATATATATAATTTTTAGTATTCTTGTCCTGGTAATAGCGATAATAACTATTATTTTTATTATTTTCTTTAAACCCGGCCTTAAAAAAGAAAAAGATCCTGCCAGACAACCAATCATAAGTCCTCAACAAATTATTTATTTATCATTTACATATTTTCATAATTAAAAATTTTGCTATAGATACAGGAGGGAATTTATAAAGGGCTATGCATTTATTTTTAGGTGAAAAATTGGATTTTTCACCCATTTACGTGTTTTATATATGAACCAGCATTCGACGGGCACATTTTTTTTTAATCTGCCTGTTTTAAGTATTCACCCAAAAATTCGCATAATCCCAGATTTATGCCCAATTTATCATTTGCAACTTTTTTAAAAGAAAAAAAGTTGCAAAAACTGGTGCAGGCTTACGTCTGGTCAGTAGCAGGTGAATTTGTTTGCGACTTTTTACTTGGACGCATTTACTATGACAGTGCGACCTTTCTCATAAATCACACACAATATATTGGAAGAAAATAAACACCGACCCACATTAGAATAGTCGCACACGTTAGACTACTTAGTAAATGTCTCCATAGATTTTAATGCAACGGTCCCTGATGCTAAATGTTACATCATTATGGTTCATAGTTGCAAAATAATGAAAGGATGAAGGTTCAGCCTTATAACATCTTTCTGGCACCTAATACACCTCCACCACAGCAGAGATTTATAGAAACATCAATCAAGTCTGTAACGCTCTTTAGCTCTCCCCTTACTTACGCCTTATGCATTATTTCGACCAGATTAGAGCTTAGTTATATATAACTTCTAGCTGACTGTACAAAAGTGACACCTACTTAAAGATGAACATTTTATTAAATACTTGTGCTAGACCCCTAAAAAAAAAGTATGAATTAATAGACAACTGTTTGTTGTTAGTTGGCTTATGGGCATGAATTTGCATATATTCTGTGTGTTAGTTGCATTTGTCTAAACACTGTCCTACTCCATTTGCTTTGCTGATTGATTCACCTGCCACACCCGTCTCTCCTTTACTGAGTTCCCCCTGGCCACTTCACCGATAACCTGTTTTGTTTAGATGATTGACATCTGGTTTCTCCACTCACTTTTGATGGATCCTGGACCTCTGTTCCAATCACGTTCTGACCGGACCCCGACCTATTATATAACGCCCCCAGTTTGTTAACCCTTTGCTGACTATAAGCCTAGCTTACCAGCGTGTTCATTGCTCCCTTATCCTTGTTATTGCCTTTTTATTTGGATTTTCTGACCCCAGCTATTGTACCTGACCACTCTTTATTACCTGTCTTCCCTGACCTCGGTTATTGTACCTGAATATTCTTTGGACTCTTTGTTTGTGTTGCTTCGCTGCCCGTTTTGTTTGATCTGTCTCGTCCACTCATTTCAAACACAATCCTTTGTAATAACATAATAATGTTACTTTATGATTAGAGGTTTGTAGGAACCCAAGAGTGTAGCATTTAATTACCAATGGCTAAAGAAGTTGGATGCAGCCTAAGTATATCTTGTCTGTGTTTTGTGCTTCACATATCGCAAGTTAGGGACTGTCGTCCAGTTGCCCATTGTCGCTTAGGGCTGTCCAAGGCAAGTAGTCAAGGGCAGTGGGCGGGACTAGTAAATGGTTCCCCGTCCATGTCCATCCCATACATTCCCTATGCCCTAACAAGTAATATGGAAAGGATTTTTTATCATAGAACAACTAATTAACCATGATAAGATTACTTTATAATTAGAGATGAGCAAACCTTGAGCACACTCGGATTTGTACAAAACCCGAGCGTGCAGGATTTGATTACCGGTGTCTGAAGAAGTTGCATGCAGCCTTAAGGAGTCCTGGAAAACATAGACCCAGCCATAGGCCATGGGCTGTAGCCCTGGGGCAGCATCCAACTTCTCCAGCCACTGGGAGTCATATGCCAAGCGTTCGGGTTTGGAGAACATTGCTGAACCCAAACATCTCGGCAAATTCCCTCATCACTATTTATGATATCTCACAGTTTTAGAATATTTTCTCCGTTTTATGATGGGAATCCTTGTAACCCACTGACTTCTTGCCATATTGGATATCCCCTTTTCCTTTGTTGACACAGCTGTTGTTTATCCCATTTTGCACAATTTTATAGAATCTATAATAACAATAGAAAAGGAAATGTCACTGATGCTCGCAGCCTCCATGTCGCTTCCTTCCAGAACCTTCCAACCTTCCACAAACATATTTAGCACTTGACAAATCCTACTCTCTGGCCTTAATATCTTATCAGGAATCCTTGTAAATGGTTGGCCTGCTGGTGGATAAAGTGTGCGGTTAGACAAAGAACTCACTTAACAACTAATAGCCAAGATAAATGATTTCTGTCTCCAAATAACTTACACTCTGGAGTCCTACCGAGAACTTCACAACCTTTGAATATCCAGTGGAGAATTCATTACAAGCAGCGGGCTTCGTAATTGGCTTTATGAACGAGCTGATCAGGAGATAAAATGACCTTCTTTTCGGGATTCCGAGTAGTTACGTTCTGCATATTAACTTTTAGTTGCTGGAAATGTGGCAATATGGATACACGACTGATAAGAAGGACAACCTATATACTAATCTAGCTATATACTAGTAGGGAACAAACACATTTACATGAGTTATATTTGCCACAAAGATAACAAACCCCCATAACTCTAACTTTCTGTTTTGATAAAAACAGGAAGTAGATAAAACAATAAGTACAGTAAATGCAGAGATAAAAGATAAACATACAGTAGGTAAATGCAATAGCCAGACCGTAACGGATGGGCTCCATGCACTGCTCTCCTTCTTCTATGTACTGTATGGATATAGCAGATACACATATAGCAGACTGTATGGATATAAACAGTCTCAGCCATCCGGGCCCTCAAGAGTAAATTATAAGGCTACATATTATTTACCTTCCAGCACCAACAAAATAATAATAACTAGAATAGACAACTTGTAACTAGGGTTGATCGAACCTGGGGAAATCCTAGGTTCGATCGAACTCGAACATTCACGAACCTGCCGCATTTGATTGCTGATGCCTTCCCAGTATTCCTGGGATTCAGCCTAGGTAATGGTCGTGCACCTGTGTTGGGACTGCTAGCTGGGTGAGCTGACCACTACCTGTTTAATCGCAGGTTCGTGAATGATAGAGTTCGATCGAACCTAGGATTTTCCGAAGTTCGATCAACTCAACTTGTAACCTATGCAAAAAAATTCGCCCACATGCTCCAGTGCTGTGGAAAGTAAGTTAATGTTTTCAATGATGTTACTTATAGATCTGGGTTCCAGTTCTGCAATGTATAAAAGAATATCACAGGAAATTGTTCTGTAATCCACCAATAGAACCAATAGCACTGCCCATTCCAAGTGCCAGACAGCTGCCCATTCCAAGTGCCAATGACTAGACTGGCACTCATTCCATGGCTGGATTATTGTGCAGACAGGGCTACACAAATTATCGCTGGATCACCGCCTGCACACAGTGAAGACCCATGGAGTGTCATCTGCGGGCAGCCTGCAGTCACCGGCCATGCATGCAATAAACCTATAGGAGACCGCAAATCCTGACTGCATAATGGGGAATATCAAGACTGACTTACTTGTACACCAGTCTAAAAAAAAAAACCACCCCCAATTACCCAGCTGGATTTAGTAAGAGGTACCAGCGGGCCCTGTCCGTACACGCGGCTGTGTCTTTACAGTAGGGGGAAGACTTGAATAGGTTTGGAGCTCCTGGCGTCACAATGATACATGATGCTGGGAGTCCTGCAGCTTCAGGCTCAGTAGCATCCGTACATTACTATACTATTTAATTCAGCCATTTCAGCCATTCACTTACAATGAAATCTTACTCTGCAATAAGAACCGCAGCAAGACAGGAATAAACCAAGAGCAAATACTCTGGAAGATGTTTGCCTTCGTGGTTCTTTACCGACACTATGAATACTATTATATTTCTGACAATGGAGAAGGGAAAATGTTTGTTCTAAAATCTAGCATGGAAGTTATTTCTGCGGAATCTAATATGTGGCATTTCTCGCATTCTAAATATACTGTATTTCTCTGTGTGTAATAGTTGCAAGAAAGGAAAGTAATAACATCTTAAGGAAGTAAGGACATTCAGCCTTTATGTTACTGTTCTCACCTTCAGATTCTCCTTCATGGTAATAACAGGACATTTCTTATAGGAATACACTGCACACAAGCTTTGCATAGACTTTAAAGGGATTTTTTATTACCTATATTTGGTCAGTTACAGTCTGAGATTTCATTGATCAACAGAATAAAGGGGAAAACAGTGAATGGAACTGAGACTCCAACACAGTCACAACAGCATGTACAGCCCCCTGACTGCAAACAAAACCAGGAGTGGATTAAAAACACAGGAAGGATCTGTTCACACAATGGTGAAATTGAGTGGATGGCCGCCATATAACAGTAAATAACAACCATTATTTCAATATAACAGCCGTTGTTCTAAAATAACAGCAAATATTTGCCATTAAATGACGGCCATCCACTCAATTACAACATTGTGTGAACAGATCCTTTCTGTGTTTTTAATCCACTCCTGGTTTTGGTTGCAATATGAGGACCACAATACTGACTGAAATATACGTAGTGTGAACCCAGCCTTAAAGTCTAAATCAGCAGGGGATGTGATATAAAGCAGGTTTGAAATTTACCGCACATTCATTATTATATTTAATCTAGTTCTTATGCTTATATATCAAACTATACTTACTGTATCCAGGTCCAGTCTCCTGAAGGCAGCTATATAACAGCTATACTTACTGTATCCAGGTCCAGTCTCCTGAAGGCAGCTATATAACAGCTATACTTACTGTATCCATGTCCAGTGTCCTGAAGGCTGCTATATATCAAACTATACTTACTGTATCCAGGTCCAGTCTCCTGAAGGCAGCTATATAACAGCTATACTTACTGTATCCAGGTCCAGTCTCCTGAAGGCTGCTATATAACAGCTATACTTACTGTATCCAGGTCCAGTCTCCTGAAGGCAGCTATATAACAGCTATACTTACTGTATCCAGGTCCAGTCTCCTGAAGTCAGCTATACTTACTGTATCCAGGCCCAGTCCCCTGACAGCTATATAACAGCTATACTTACTGTATCCAGGTACAGTCTCCTGAAGGCAGCTATATAACAGCTATACTTACTGTATCCAGGTCCAGTCCCCTGAAGGCAGCTATATAACAGCTATACTTACTGTATCCAGGTCCAGTCTCCTGAAGGCAGCTATATACCAGCTATACTTACTGTATCCAGGTCCAGTCTCCTGAAGGCAGCTATATAACAGCTATACTTACTGTATCCAGGTCCAGTCTCCTGAAGGCAGCTATATAACAGCTATACTTACAGTATCCAGGTCCAGTCTCCTGAAGGCAGCTATATAACAGCTATACTTACTGTATCCAGGTCCAGTCTCCTGAAGGCAGCTATATAACAGCTATACTTACTGTATCCAGATCCAGTCCCCTGACAGCTATATAACAGCTATACTTACTGTATCCACATCCAGTCCCCTGACAGCTATATAACAGCTATACTTACTGTATCCAGGTCCAGTCTCCTGACAGCTATATAACAGCTATATACTTACTGTATCCAGGTGCAGTCTCCTGACAGCTATATAACAGCTCCTGGTCCAGTCTCCTGAAGGCTGTTATATAATTATTGACCGGAACAGCCAAGTACAGCCGATAATAGTTTGTAGTAATAGGACCCCAACCCTCTATTACGTCTTAGAGACCCCCTTCAGATCCTGATCAGTCATTGTCCATCCAGTAAGGCAAAATGATCATAGCAGGAATCTGTAAATGACAAGTCCCCTTGTAATAATGTACCCAGGTGTCTGCTGACTACAATAAATTAGATTTTGCTTCTGATAAACTGCAGAACATTAGAATGTGATTAGAGAATTGATGGGAGATGAGATTAGCCCATGTTACGTAACTCGCAAAGCAATACCCAAATATTAATAACTCTTACAGGTGTCAATTATCACAGATTTGGGTAAATATGAAATTCTAATCCGTTCAGAGAGAAGTATTGAAGGTCCTTAAACTGATGGAAAGATTGCCGAATAGAAAACCGCCCTATATCCCACAGACGAGACACATATTTATGGCTCCGCTGAGACCTGCATCACTTCATTAATCCACATTTCTTCCATTAAACATTAATATACTTGTGGGTTTTCAAAGTGGAAATAATGAGCATTAATGCAGAATAAATTAAAATCTATGAAGAGACAGAAAATCTGCCGAGCTCCATACAAGAGAGACGGTGCACAATAGTGGAGCACATTTACACAGATGACTGGGGCTGTATGCTATGCAATGTAAGGCTATGTTCACACGTAGTATGAACGGAACGGCCAGTCTCAGACAAGATCATCTGCAGTACTGGCTGGGTGATCTCTAGCACCACTGAGAACTCCCCACTGCACACTATGGAGCATGCGGCCGCAGTGTCTACACTCTGCCTGGGATTCCCTCGGCCTGCAGCACAACGTAGGTTTCGTACCAATTACGGCCATTGCAACAATGGGCGTGATTAGTATGGAACTTACGTTGTGTGAACATGGCCTAAGGTTGGAAGACCCTTCCCCTTTGGTGCAGATGCTTGTTTGCTATAATACAAATATGTAACGGTGTCTTCATATCTAAAACTCTGGCAAATAAGTAACATCTGAACTATTTCAATAACTGTTTGTCCGACAGTTGCCTCTCCAGTTCCCCCCATAAACATGTAGGTTTAGCATTGCCGAACATCCATGTGTTCCCTATGGGGATGCTAGGGGTGCACTGCAGATGGACAGTATTAAATATCCATCATGTGCAATGTCCCTCCACTGACATCGTCTGTTGGTGGACAGTTGGGAGTCCACCATATACCTAATACTGTGACGGAACCTACTGGTAGCGGCTGGTTTGGCCATCTTTAGTGTAAGATATTTGGGCACCTTAAAGTCTCACACATTTACTCAGGGCATGTGAAATCCTGCTCAGATGTCTTGGAAAGACACATGGAATGACCATCTTATAGAGACGGACACTCCCCAACACATACAGTACTATGCAAATACACTAAATTGATAAGCAAGGTCAAAAACCATGGAATTAATGGACCGGTCATCTCAGATGCGGTGGGTCCTCATCTGCGGTTTGGAATCAGTGACGATGACTCTGAAACCTTCCCAGGTAAAGGGAACCCTCTCACATCTTACACTCTAGGAAACCACACGGGAATCTTTCTCTCTCTCTCAGAAACTAGGCTAGCTCTAAGGGTATGTTCACAACGAGAAATAGGCAAAGGATTTCAAGCGGAATCCGAGCTTAATTTTATGTGTATTCCGCTTGAAATTCCGCCTGTAAAATATGCACAGAGCAATGTCCCATTGGGGTCAATGGAATTTCTGCTCTGTTGTTCACACGGTGGAATTTACATGCGGAATGTTCCACCGCAAATTTGCTTTCCACCCAACGAATGGACGGGTCAATGATTCTTCTACAGAAATCCCATAGAAGTCATTGGTGCTTTACATTTCTGCATTCCTCTCACATTCCGCTCCAATTCTGCTCAAATTCCATTTGAATTCTGCTCCTATTCCGCCAGAGCCGAAGAAGAGCAAATTCAAGTGCAAAACTTTCCTCTACAATCCCCTATTCCTCAGTGTGAACACATCCTAAACCCAACCAAACCCATTAGCCGCCTACTGAGGTGATGCAGAGCAGGACAACTTTGATCCCCTCTGACCGCTCAGTTTCCGACATTCTTCCATGGCGTATGGAGAATTTACTGGATTATTCAGCTTCTAATTACAACTTGGCACAAATGTTTGGGCCTATACGCTATGGATAATATTCCAGTCTTTGCTTAGCGCCTCTATTACCGCCATAACACTGCTAAATTTCCATAATTGTTGTTTATCGCATTAATCCCGATGATGGAGCGTCCCTTATTGTGTCGGAGCTGCTGAGGCTTACTAGATCCAGGCTAGCTCTATGATGAATATCACCGTAATAGAGCGTTTCTCATGTCAATGGGGCCACTTCCGCAGCTTCATTCGCAGAGTAATACAGCAGTGTTAAAAATAAATATACAATTATAATAATTAATTAATAATAATTATAAAATTATTATAATATCCTTCAAATTTAGGTTGTGCGGCATAAAAACATAAACAGAATAGTAAAAAAAAATAACTTGTAGGAGGATTCATTATTTATTACCGCTACACTAGGCAAATATCTCTACCCCCTGTGCAGTGGGTAACAGGAAAAGTGAATGGGTTTGTAGTTCAGACAATGAATATTGCTTTGCAATCAGCAAAACTTTACAGTGTCAGCATTGCCTGGCAATCAGGGCCGTGCCCAGTATGGTCCTGGCAGTGATGGGAGAGGTGGGACATGTGACCCTGCTGTATAATAGCGATGGTCACATGTCTCGCCGCCATTCTGCTGCTGCAGGAGGAGGATTTGTGCTTACAGCGTGGCTGGGAGGAAGAAGAGGAGCCAGAGGAGACACCTCCCACCAAGGACAGCTTGTCCTTGACACTCTGTCTGAGAAATGACACCCAAGTTGCCAGGATTCTCACCAGGATTGCAAACAACTTATTGCTCCCGCTGCCTGACTAAGGAGCCTATGTATAAATCTACATTGTTGTCTATTCCTCCTATCAGAAAGTTAAATTAACCTGTTGATAGCCCCTTATTGCACACGGGGCACTGAGGAGGAGGGTATGTCTGTTACCTTCCTCCTTGGCGCCGTTCTGTGCTGTTAGGCCATCTGAGCGCTCAAAAAGATAGAAGGCAGCCATGTGATTGATGGGAACACTGAGCCGTGACTCTCTGTACTGGCCGAAACTCCTGTGTTTAGTCTGTTTTTTCAACGAGCACAAGTCAAATCTGCCTTCAGGGGACTGGACCTGGATACAGTAAGTATAGCTATTATATAGCTGCCTTCAGGAGACTGGACCTGGATACAGTAAGTATAGCTGTTATATAGCAGCCTTCAGGAGACTGGACCTGGATACAGTAAGTATAGCTGTTATATAGCAGCCTTCAGGAGACTGTACCTGGATACAGTAAGTATAGCTGTTATATAGCTGCCTTCAGGAGACTGGACCTGGATACAGTAAGTATAGCTGTTATATAGCAGCCTTCAGGAGACTGGACCTGGATACAGTAAGTATAGCTGTTATATAGCAGCCTTCAGGAGACTGGACCTGGATACAGTAAGTATAGCTGTTATATAGCTGCCTTCAGGAGACTGGACCTGGATACAGTAAGCATAGCTGTTATATAGCTGCCTACAGGAGACTGGATCTGGATACAGTGAGTATAGCAGTTATATAGCTGCCTTCACGACACTGGACCTGGATACAGTAAGTATAGCTGTTATATAGCTGCCTTCAGGAGACTGGGCCTGGATACAGTAAGTATAGCTGTTATATAGTTGCCTTCAGGAGACTGGACCTGGATACAGTAAGTATAGCTATTATATAGCTGCCTTCAGGAGACTGGGCCTGGATACAGTAAGTATAGCTGTTATATAGCTGCCTTCAGGAGACTGGACCTGGATACAGTAAGTATAGCTGTTATATAGCGGCCTTCAGGAGACTGGACCTGGATACAGTAAGTATAGCTGTTATATAGCCGCCTTCAGGAGACTGGACCTGGATACAGTAAGTATAGCTGTTATATAGCTGCCTTCAGGAGACTGGACCTGGATACAGTAAGTATAGCTGTTATATAGCAGCCTTCAGGAGACTGGACCTGGATACAGTAAGTATAGCTGTTATATAGCAGCCTTCAGGAGACTGGACCTGGATACAGTAAGTATAGCTGTTATATAGCTGCCTTCAGGAGACTGGACCTGGATACAGTAAGTATAGCTGTTATATAGCTGCCTTCAGCAGACTGGACCTGGATACAGTAAGTATAGCTGTTATATAGCTGCCTTCAGGAGTCTGGATCTGGATACAGTGAGTATAGCAGTTATATAGCTGCCTTCAGGACACTGGACCTGGATACAGTAAGTATAGCTGTTATATAGCAGCCTTCAGGAGACTGGACCTGGATACAGTAAGTATAGCTATTATATAGCTGCCTTCAGGAGACTGGACTTGGATACAGTGAGTATAGCTGTTATATAGCTGCCTTCAGGAGACTGCACCTGGATACAGTAAGTATTTAGCTGTAATACAGCGGCCTTCAGAAGACTGGACCTGGATACAGTAAGTATAGCTGTTATACAGCAGCCTTCAGGAGACTGGACCTGGATACGGTAAGAATAGCTGTTATATAGCAGCCTTCAGGAGACTGGACCTGGATACAGTAAGTATAGCTGATTTATAGCAGTCAGGAGACTGGACCTGGATACAGTAAGTATAGCTGTTATATAGCTGCCTTTAGGAGACTGGACCTGGATACAGTAAGTATAGCTGTTATATAGCTGCCTTCAGGAGACTGGACCTGGATACAGTAAGTATAGCTGTTATATAGCAGCCTTCAGGAGACTGGACCTGGATACTGTAAGTATAGCTGATATATAGCAGTCAGGAGACTGGACCTGGATACAGTAAGTATAGCTGTTATATAGCTGCCTTTAGGAGACTGGACCTGGATACAGTAAGTATAGCTGTTATATAGCTCCTTCAGGAGACTGGACCTGGATACAGTAAGTATAGCTGTTATATAGCAGCCTTCAGGAGACTGGACCGGGATACAGTAAGTATAGCTGATATATAGCAGTCAGGAGACTGGACCTGGATACAGTAAGTATAGCTGTTATATAGCTGCCTTTAGGAGACTGGACCTGGATACAGTAAGTATAGCTGTTATATAGCTGCATTTAGGAGACTGGACCTGGATTTCTGATAGGTTCAGCTTTGTTGTATAGCATGATAGCAAAAAAAAAAAAAAAAAATGACTGTATATTGCAAACTAGCTTTATATCTAGATTTTGAACGTTATAACAAAAGTGACACTTTAATATTAATACATAAAACTACAGTTATTTAATCTGGTAAGGTGTCACACAGATATGAAACAATAAGCTATACTATTGTGACCTGATGTTTCCTGATACCTTGTGTTTTGTTGCCTACGCAATTTGCAAGAAAATTAAATTTTTCCAACGTGAAGAATCAACTATTCTTTAAGGGACATAACAGTGAAGGAAAGCATCTGGTGACCCCAGCCAGCCCTGATATCTCCTGCTATAGCACAGGATTTATGAGCAGCCATTAGTGCTATAGGTTGACTGTCGCGGATATTGCGCACAGTGACGGATTGTCACTATGGAAGGTGGCGAGCCAGAACTTCGATAAGCATTGAAGGTGATTGGTAGTCGCTATAAAACATGACTTAACCTTTTGGCACCTGATTCCGTGAGTTATCCTTCTTTTTAGTGATACTTGTACATTAAAGAGAACAACCATGCTTTACTTTTATACCGTGAGTTTCGAGTGTGAAGAATTTAACGCACCCTCCTGGAAACCCCGCTGCTCACCCAGAACATTAACATAGAGATTTATTGGCCATTTAACAATCAGTCGATCCACAAGTGTAGACAGCGGAGTGACAGAGTCATAAGGAAAGCTCTTTCCTCCATTAACACCGGAGGCTTATAGTAGGATAAATGCGACTGTTCGCACATGACGTATGGCGGACATTACTTCTTAGAGTGGGAAGTACAACTATTAGTACATTGTAATTGATTGGCAGACTACAGTGGAAATCAGAGCTCTCTAGACTGAGCGTGACATGTGTGATCCACACGTCCTGGAGCTGCCGGATTCACAGTGAGAAATACAAAATATTGATCATAGACTTTGCTTTAGTCTTGACAGTGATTTAGGTCACAAAACTTTATTTTTCATCCTTGTTTAGCTCTTAAAGGGGAACTCTTTTTCTTTCAAATCAACAGGTTTCTGATAGTTATAGATTTGTAATTTACTTCTATTTAAAAGTCTCCAGTCTTCCAGTACTGCTGTATGTCCTGGCGGCAAAGGGCACTGCATCAGACTGGAAAGAATACAGCACTTCCTGCAGGACATACAGCAGCTTATAAGTACTGGAAAACTGGAGATTTTTTAAGTAGAAGTAAATTACAAATCTATATACTGTAACTTTGTGAAAACAGTTGATGTGAAAGAAAAAAAAAGTTGCAGCAGTAAATAAAGTACTGTATGCGGTGATATAAAAAGATACACATTGTCACCAGTTTAATCTATCCTCTTGTTTCCTAATGCTTTATACTGCACCAAGTTGTGTTTGCTGTTGCGTATTAGCACAATAGCATCTAATGTTATCCACCTGAAAATCTGGATATTGTTAGGCTAGGTTCACACTGCGTTTTTGCAATCCGTTTTTTTTTTTACAAAAAAACGGATGAAAAACGGATTGAAAAAAACGGATGCATTAGTGTGCATCTGTTTTGAAAACGGATCGGTTTTTTTTAACGGACACAAAAGTAGTGTCAGCTACGTTTTTGTGTCCGTCCGTTCACACAAATGCATCCGGTTTTTTTTTTGCAAAAAAACGGATGAAAAAAACGCAGTGTGAACCCAGCCTTACACAGATTTAAAAAAATAAACTGATAATTTTCACATACCGTATTTTCCGGCGTATATGACGACTGGGCGTATAAGATGCCCTCCAACTTTTCCAGTTAAAATATAAAGCATATGCAAAAAGGATTTTCCGGCACTCGCCCAATCTTCTGCACACAAATTTATATATATATATATATATATATATATATATATATATATATGTGCATATACAAGGTGAATGTGCATACCAGACAGGACGCGTTTCGGCTCTCTTGCCTTTCTCAACTAGTCTAATTAGTTGAGAAAGGCAAGAGAGCCAAAACGCGTCCTGTCTGGTATGCAGCATTCACCTTGTATATGCACATATATATATATATATATATATATATATATATATATATATATATATATGTGCAGAAGATTGGGCGAGTGCCGGAAAATCCTTTTTGCATAGACTGTTTCCTGCCCTGAGCGCCAACCAAACTCGCTTCTACTAAAATATAGAGTTTGGGATATTCTGGAAAAGACTACCCCTCTTCCAGCGCACACCAAATAAAAACTAATAAAAACCATCAGAGAGCAGCGAGATCTGAGAGGCAGAGAAGGAGTTACAGTAATACTGGTAGGATACAATGGCGGACAGTTGGGTGGAATTGGTGTGTTTTTCTGGGCCACAGTTGAAATCTACCGTATCTCTTTTATCCATACACCGACGCCTGCAGCTTGTTCTACCCCGCATGCCGCGGGGATGTGAACATTTTTTACCTCCCCCTACCACCGTGTGCGGCAACAACAGATTCTTTAGTCTGGTTCCGAAGTTTTTCAGCACCCGCCCTTTAAGACGACACCCGTCGTATAAGACGACCCCTGACTGAGAAAAATTTCCTGGGTAAAAAAGTAGTCTTATACGCAGGAAAATAAACTACATACCAAAGTGCTGGGGCCGGCCTGGAGTTATTGAGAGACACATCCCTTACAATACATTCAGTGTATCTGAGGCTACCAGTGAGCCATCCCCAGAAATGTATGCAGGGTCAGAGCTGTAGAATTACACTACAATTTCTACCTGTTTGCAGGTGTAAATTATAACGTATTTGGCAGAGAGGTCAGACTCTTTCACACAAAGTTGTCCCTCTTCCCCCCATTCCCACCCACTTTTCAAGCTTGGAGCAGATTGTCAAAAAGTCACTAAAGTTGCAAAATGGAAGGTCGTGCAAATGCAGTGTCCCAGTACCCATGTAATACTGATGTTTCAGTATGTATATGTAGGTCGGCATTGAAGGTATATGTAATTGGGTATTCTGTGGATGGTAAAAGCTATACTGCCTTTTGGCCACTAGATGTCCCCCTGTATTTCCTCCTGAGAGTTGGTTTGCTGCTCAGTCCCTGTAAAGGTCACCCAAAACTGTAAAGGTCTCCTATGTCCTCTCCACCAATCAGCAACCTCTAGAAAGTCTATAAGTAGTGGTGGAGTAGGGCATGTACTAGGTTCAGTTCTAGTCAGAGTTAGTGTAAGCTCATCCTGTTCCTCCATGTTAGACATGTTGGGCTAGTACACCTCAAGTAAGGCTGCCAAGGGGACCGTATCCTATCCACGCTGAGGGGCTATCCTATTCTTTTCTTCAAGTCCTGCAACTTCACCACAGTTTTCAACCAAGACAGCGAATTGGCAAGGGTCGACTACGCAGACTTACCCCACTGCAATTTGCCAGGACCTAACAGGAAACCCCAACAGCTGGCTCATCCTTAACTGGGGCCTCTACTACTCGATGTGTCACTTGGTGCCCTAGACCAGCAACAGGCGGATCTTCATAGCCGTACAGATTGTCTTTCAAGTATATTGTCACTGACTCCAAAGTGGTTAGAGCCCCTCCAGCAGAGTACCTACTAATTGGATAGGACCCCCCACCACACGGTAGCCTCCCTAGTCTCCTATGAATGATGATGCCGGGAGCTCTACATTCTGTTCCGCAGCACATCGCCCATATATACGAACTGTGCACAAACATGTGAGTTCCCCCTAGTTTGTAGGATTGGCTCCTGACCTGGTCATACATGGGGGGGCATTCACCTGAATAGGTGCCATATAATATTCCATTTCCCATGCACCAACCACAGTATAGAAAATGTCCCGCACAATAGCACAGTCTTATCTCCTTCCTAAGCATCCTCAGGGACAAACCATGACATACAAATATAAAAAAGAATCTTTCCAAGCCCATAATAAAAACATAACGTCCCCACTCACTTACCACGGATGAAAGTTTCCTGTATCAAGAACCAACATTCAAGCGAGTGTGAACGGTGTATAATTCAGATGTTGTGACACTCCAACAAACATTTTCCCCTTGTAAACTGTTGTCAGGCTGATGGATAGGTTATTATACATTTTGCACGACAGGGAACCATTTTCTGCATGCCAGGCGTTTTTTGGATTTTTATTCCGTAATTATTATTGAATTTGATCCGGGAGACTCATATTTTATAGAAAGTGTCATATTCTCTGCAGAAATGCATCATTATTGGTGGGGACGGCTCCATATGATGCATCACTCTCAAAGCTCATTAAAAGAAGGAGCGGGGTATGGTGATGGATTACCGTAATGAGTCCTATGTAGCCCCGGGCAGGAGCACTCCATCACTAATGAGGTGGGGGCAGCCCAGGAACATTCCCTCTACCTGTTGAACAGGAGGAAGTTGGATGAGGACAAAATAATTGAATCAGTAACTTATTGTATAGCATGTGACCTTATCACCATGGATAGAATAGCGGGAATTTACCTATTCTCAGTGGCCCTTGTCATATAATGTTATGTAGGTAAACTCTGACCGATTCGACAGACTAAAAGCTAAAAATAAATGTGCAGGTGGTGGCGACACAAGCCTGGGGATTTATTATTTTTAAGGCCGGGTTCACACAACGTATGCCGTTCTGTGACCCTGCTGTGTGTCAGTACCCGCTGGATAAACTTAATTTATATTGAGTTGCTACAACGGACGTGATTAATTTATCATTTTTGTTGGGTGAACTTATCCTAAAGGGGTATACCAATATAAAATAACTTGTCCCCTTTCCACAGGATAGGAGACAAGTAAGAGATCGTGAAGGGTCCGACCTCCAGACACCCCCGCCACTCCCCGTATCCGTCCGCGGCTCCTTTGTTTTGAATAGAGTAACGGGTACAACATGTGACCCACCGCTTTAATTGTTCCTATGGAGCTGTAGGAAGGACCCGGAAAGAGTGCTATACTCGACTCTCTCTGGCGCCTCCAGAGAGAAGGAATGAAGGCACCGGAGAGAGCTGAGTACAACACTCTGCTTTTTCAGATGACTCCATAGGAATGAATAGAGCTATGGTTCACATGTCGTACCCGCAGCTCCATTCAAAATAAAGGAGACGCATACCGATAATGAGATTAACGGGGGTATGGAGGTCGGACTCCCCATAATCTCTTGCAATCTCTCTGTCCCCTATCCTGCTACTTACCCTTCCTCCCTCGGGTAAGGCTGCATTCACACTGACATGTCAGTTTTCTGCGTCTGCTATTCATTGAATAGCGGCCGCAGAGAGCCTGTCAGTGTACACTATGGAAAGTGCAGCTCCGTCCAAACGCTACATTGTGTGCAGCAGGGAATTCGGATGGGGGCATGCACAGATGCGGATTCAGCTACAGTCACGGAACGGCCGGTGTCTTACGCTGTCGGAACACGGTCTAATTCTGTTCTTACATTTATTTAGTTTTTTACTCTTTTGGCAGCACCCCTTTATTTTGAGAGTTAGTTTGGTATAGGGATTGGTAGGTATAGGTATTGCCAATGGTTTCTGCAATGGCTGTTTTATAAACATGATTTGCCTTTGTAGCGGCCTGTGTACTGGTGAATTTCTGAGTATTCTGAAGCTAAGCAGAATTCTAGACTTCACTGTAAACTAAAGTAGGAACTGAATCTGCCCCTTTAAGCCTGAAAGCAAATCAAGAGTTTACAGGAAGAGAATTTAGGTAGCAAAAGTGGAAAAATGTTACTGATGTCTCTTATTGGCCACTGTTAGAAAAGGGTATACTTGTAGCATCTAGCTGGTTATCATAGGATTATACTGATATTATAGAGATACTCAGCATTCAGTTCTCCATTATCCAATCCCCTTCACATCAGCCACACGGCTATAAAAGTCATGTATATAAACTTTTCCACTGTGAAGGGGTTTTAATGTGTGCAGGGCGGCTTTATTGTGATCAGCCCCCCACACATTTGTGTCAGAAAAAAAATTATAAAAAGTAATGGAAAAAACTATTTTACCCCAATATGTAAATACTAGAGATCATGGTGCAAAAAATGAGCCCCCAACCAGCCCTGTAGGTGGAAGAATAAATGTGCTATGGCTCTTAGAAGAAGAAAGAACATTGCTTCAATGTGACCTGGACATCCAGGCATCAATGACTTTTGGTCATGAAAGGGTTAAAGCGTACCAGCGTCACAGCAGCCCGCATCCGGACCAGTGGTGGGTCCCTCTGTTAATGAAGTTAAAGTCTTCATGGATGGGACATAATGCGTGTGATCCTGTTGGATGTCATGGGGGAAGGTGGCGGAATGGCTGTTGTCAGCATTATGTTCCGTCAAAAACCGTGACGTCACAAATCAGTTGTAATTCTTATGAAGTGTCCAGCAGGGGGCACACTATATATAGAAGTCAATGAGTACCATTGACTTCTATATATAGTGCGCCCCCTGCTGAACAATCTACGGATTTAATTGATGTGTATGTAAAAATGTAATATACTGTATGTTTTTGATTGAATACATTTATGGAATACTTTGGGGAGCAAGTGTCCTTGCTTCCCAAAGTATTCCATAAATGTATTCAAATCAATACATTTGGAGGGCACCGAGCAGAGAGGGAGAGAGATGCCTATGCATCTAACTACCTTCTCCCTCCCTCCGGCTCAGTGCTGGACACATATACACTGTACTACTACTCCCATTATCTGCTCAAAGTATGAGCAGATGATGGGGGAGAAGTACCAGGGTCATCAACAAACAGAACCTGCTCACCCCTCCCCTCCGCCACCACCACATATGCACTGTACTACTACTCCCATCATATGCTCATAGTATGGTGATATAGTTTGGTGATGGCCCTGGTACTACTCCCTCATCATCTGCTCATACTATGAGCAGATGATGGGAGTAGTAGTACAGTGTATATGTGTCCAGCACCAAGCAGGGAGAAAGGGGTGAGGTAGTTAGAAGCACAGGCATCTCTCTCCCTCCCTGCTCGGTGCCCTCCAAATGTATTGATTGAATACAATTATGGAATACTTTGGGGAGCAAGGACACTTGCTCCCCAAAGTATTCCATAAATGTATTCAATCAAAAACATACTGTACATTACATTTTTACATACATGTCAATTGAATCCATAGAGTGTCCAGCAGGGGGCGCACTATATATAGAAGTCAATGGTACTCATTGACTTCTATATACTGTATATAGTGCGCCCCCTGCTGGACACTCCATAGGAATTACAACTGATTTGTGACATCACGGTTTTTGACAGAATTCTAACACTCCATGATATACTAAATTAAGGGAAATAGCAGTATATGTGCATTTCCCATAATTAATGTACATTAGAAATGTGTCTACCTTTCCATAAGTAATAAGATATTAAAAAATACTTTTGGCCGGAGTTGTCCTTTTGGCCGGGGTGTGTAATAATTAAAAAAAGATTTTTAAAATATCAATAAATCCCATTGTACAATAAAAGTTTAAATCACCCTCTTTTCCAATTAACAAAAAAATGTAAGAAACATATTTGCTATCACCTGGTGCGAAAACACCCGAAATATTAAATCATCACAATCCTGATCTCACACGGTGATCAGCATAAGCCCCCGAAACTGTTGCAAAAAGTTGCATATTTGAAAGCAAGCTACCAATAAAAAGTACAGATCGTGCTGAAAGAAATGACCAAAAAATAAGGCTCAGAATAGAGCAATTTTTTTTTTTATTTAAAGAGATATTCCAAGAAAATCAACTCTTTCCCTATCCACAGGTAAGGGGAAAAGTAAGGGATTGCAGGGGGTCCGACCTCAGTCCCCCCTACTGATCTCCGTATCGGGCCCCCAGCTTCTGTATTAGGAATAGAGCTTTGGGTACGGCATGTGACCGACGGCTCTTTTCATATGGACTGGCATATTTAGCTATTTCCGCGGCTTCTTGAAATACCCCTTTAAGTTAAAAATTAAGGCGAAAAAAAGTTATATAAATTGCCTATTGTCGTACTGACTTCAGGAATCTAGATAACATGTCAGTTTTACAACAGGTCAAATGACATAAAGATGAATTTTTTTTTTCTTTTTCAATTTCACTATGCAAATAATTTCTTCCGTTCTCGCTATCTATTTTATGGAAAAATTGTCATTACTGATCTTGTGAATCAAATCCATCCCGGCTCTGTCTCAGCGCTTCACCCAGGGGCGAGGATATCAGTGCATTGAGGAGCTGGCTCCGCCTCCAGTGCACTGAGCAACCTCATTTGCATATTTAGAAAACATCACGGATCAGGGAACCGGGCAGCAAATTGAAAAAAGTGCCAAAAAAAAGTGCCACACCAGCGGAATCAGTGCAGTGGAGTCCATAAGGTATAAAAAGTTTAATATGTGGATAGAACTGCTACATTCACTTTAAGTTCTTTTTTTTTTTTTTTTTATTCAGTTGGCAGCTCCGGGCATCATTACAAGAAAAGTTTGTCTCCAGTCCCGTTATGTATTTTCCTGTCATTTTTCAGTCATTTCAGGGAAGATAATTATGGCAATCTTAGTTAAAAAACAGACAAGAATTTTGATTAAGTAATTTATTCTTTTTGACACTAATGGAAGGCAGAAGAATGGGAGTGCGCACTTCAAGGATGAGATGGCCCACATGCCGCCCCCTGCTGGGCATATAAATAAATACATATGTACTCGGAGGAACCACCCTGCTGGGAGCTTCAATCACTCTCCCTCTCAGCCGCATGCAAAAGTGACTTCAATTAGTAACATTACAGATTTTTCTGGAGGAGAAAACAGATGATATTCTTTGTATGAGGAAGTCAGCTTCATGCTTCCCGGTTACTTGTAAAAAGAGGCCAACCTTTATCTCACAGTTTGCAGCAAACACATTTTGGCAGAGTCTGAATAGCTTAATAAAGCGGCTGATGGGGAGTTCTGGCGTCTGCTCTTGTTTGTGGCTGGACAGGTGCACAATTACACATGACACCTGTGGATTTTAATGGAAGTCCCAAACTTCAGGTTTGCTGATTATCTGAATTATTCAGTATAAACTTATCTGGAAACCGCTGGACCTTAATAAACAATGGGGGGCTGTGGTTTGTGGCAGAAAAGCAAAGCAAAAATTGGATTTCTCTTAGGTTGGCAATGATATGTGCTTTTCTACAATCCTGTTAAAGGGGTTGTTCACCCCCCCCAAATTCTGTAATGTGTGCTGTATTCTCTCCAGTCTGACACAGTGCTCTCTGCTGCCACCTCTGACCATGTCTCAGAAAAGAGGGCTTCCTCTATTTAACTCCATCTCAGTAGCCCATCTCTGGCTGCTGGCAATTTTGAGGTGTTATACAGATAATGGACTGTAATCGATAGTGCCTGTAAAGAGTTACCATTGCACCATTTAACCTCATCTTCCTGTTGCCTGATTTCTCTAGCACCTCAGCAACACCAAAGGTGCCCCGCCATCATCTCAGACAAAAGTATCAGGGAGCTGGCCGCAAGGGATTCACAAAGTCCACCACCCATTGACCATTCTCAACATCATACACCTAGGTGCAGCCTCTGTGGTGGGCACAAAGAGCCAG
Organism: Dendropsophus ebraccatus; assembly: GCF_027789765.1. NCBI lineage: Eukaryota > Metazoa > Chordata > Amphibia > Anura > Hylidae > Dendropsophus > Dendropsophus ebraccatus. Next base: position 6,531,234 of record NC_091456.1, on the reverse strand, counting down.
AGAAAGAGAGTTAGGGCCCTATTAAACAGGCCGATTATCGCTCTGTGCAATAGGGAGAACCATTAGCCAATGAAACGCTCATCGTCTGATTGTTTCTTTAGGTCTATACCCACCGGCTGCTAAGCCAATCACTGGCTGAGACAGGCCACCGGCTGCTAAGCCAAACTCTGGCCGAGACAGGCCACCGGCTGCTAAGCCAATCTCTGGCCGAGACAGGCCACCGGCCTCTAAGCCAATCACTGGCCGAGACAGGCCACCGGCTGCTAAGCCAATCTCTGGCCGAGACAGGCCACCGGCTGCTAAGCCAATCTCTGGCCGAGACAGGCCACCGGCCTCTAAGCCAATCACTGGCTGAGACAGGCCACCGGCTGCTAAGCCAATCTCTGGCCGAGACAGGCCACCGGCTGCTAAGCCAATCTCTGGCCGAGACAGGCCACCGGCTGCTAAGCCAATCACTGGCCGAGACAGGCCACCGGCTGCTAAGCCAATCTCTGGCCGAGACAGGCCACCGGCTGCTAAGCCAATCACTGGCTGAGACAGGCCACCGGCTGCTAAGCCAATCTCTGGCCGAGACAGGTCACCGGCTGCTAAGCCAATCACTGGCAACACCCTGTCTCTAGGCCGTCTAATAGGACCTTCAGACGAAGCGAATTTTGTTTTTGCCAATTAACAATAAAAGATTGCAAATGAGTGTTTTTAGGAACGACCTGAAATTGTTCAACACAACACACAGAACAATAGTTGTTAGTTACTAACGTTACCAAGATCCTTTACTACTGCTGATCCCAGCCAAAGAAGAAACAATGCGTACATACACAGATTACTGAATTTCTAGCAAACATTCAGCAACAATTTAGCAAACAATTAGAAAATGATTAATGATGATTTTAGGATCAGCTTAAAAGATGTGATCATCGACACACAAACAATTTTTCAATCCTTGCCTCTGTACACACTAAACAATGTTTAAATCCGAACGATGTAACGATTTTTCCCGCGGTAATTGTCCTGTGTAATAGGCACCTTACAGGAAAAAGGAATTCCGTAGATTGGGTATTTTTTTTTTTCTGTGACAAAGATGAAAATTATTACTACTTGGACCCAGGTAACAAAACCACAACAAACACACATCCACAGATTAAACGTAATTTTATTTGTAAACATTGGACGTGACTTCCCGCTTGGTTATACATCTATTATGAAGGCAGAAAAAATACATTGTAAATGATTGACTTCAACTCGGCAATTAGAGGAGCAGCGTGTGTCAATCATTTGTCCTATCATTACCCTGCTGGAGCTTTGGCTCCTCCAATTGTGCCTCAACCAGATGTGAGAGGTGTGAGCTCAACCTCCCGCCGCTACTCTGTATGTAAACAGGTAAAGGATCTGCAATGGGCTCCCACAATGCAATTACGTTTGATTGTCTTTTAATGATTGGATGGTATTAAAATATAAGGAGCAATTTATCTGTTTCCGGAGGCCTGAAGTCATTACCGAAGCTGCCAGGAAATGAGTATAACTGTTACCTCACAGTTTGGAATCAGAATGATTAAAACATTACACTATACTTCCCGAGTAATTAGAGCGTCTGACAAAGGGATCGTGGAGGAAAACAATATGGTACAATAGTATGCCGCAATGCTTTCCCTGCAGAGCAGGCTGCGAGGCGTCCCATATGGCGTGTAACGTTTTATATGAAGGATGCCCTAAGAGTATTAGGCGGTTTGATCTAATTGTTGCTTTCTGTGTCAATATGATAAATATCGTCCTCAAAATTATAACGTTCTATTCGCGCTATGTCCGTGTGACAAAAGAGGGAAATTCTCAAATTATACGCAGATGTGTCGACTTTAACCCCTTAAGGACAGAGCCTGAAATGGCCTTAAGGACAGAGACAAATTTTATGAATATGACCAGTGTCACTTTATTCATTAATAACTTCGGGATGCTTTTACCTATCCGGCTGATTCTGAGATTGTTTTCTCGTGACATATTGTACTTTACATTTCTGGTAAAATGGAGTCGATACTCATAACGAATCTTTATGAAAAACACCAAAATAACGTGAAAAATTGTGAAAAAAATGCATTTTTCCAACTTTGAAACCTTTCTGCTTATACAGAAAATGGTTATACCACATAAATTATATATTAAATAGCATTAGCAACATGTCTACTTTATGTTGGCAGCTTTTATAAAACTATATTTCATTTTTTTTAGACAATAGAAAGCTTAAAACATTAGCAGCAATTTTCCAAATTTTCAGTAAAATTTCAAAATCAGATATTTTTAGGGACCTGTTCAGGTGTAAAGTGTATTTGAGGGGACTGTATGTTAGAAAGCCCCACAAAGCACCACATTTCAGAAACTGAACCCCCCAAACTCTGCAAAAGCACATCCAGAAAGTTTTTTTTTAACCCTTTAGGGGAGTCACAGAAATAAAAGCTAAGTGTGTAAGAAATTTGAAAATTTTTATTTTCTGTGCAGAGATTTTATTGTAATCCAATATCTTTCATAATGATAAACCTATTACCAGAGAAATGCACCCCAATATTGATTGATCCGTTTCTGCAGTTTATAGAAATACCCCATATGTGGCCCTATTGCGCTATTTGACGCAACCACAAGCCTCAGATATAAAGGAGCGCCTAGTGCATTTCAACTCCTCCGTTATATTTGGTCATTTCTGACTGTACCACTTCAGGTTGGCAGAGGCTCTGGGGTGTCAAAACGTAAAAAACACCTCTAAAGGAACACCATTTAGAAAACTACACCCCTCGAGGAATGTAACAAGGGGTGCGGTGAGCATCTGGACCCCACAGGTGCTTCACAGATTTTCAGAACAATGTGGTGTAAAAAAGGAAAAATTAAATTTTTTACACTAAAACGTTGTTCTAGCCTTCAATTTTAATTTTTACAAGGGGATAAAAGAAAAAAACAAACAAACGTGTAGCGCAGTTTCTCCCGAGTACGGAAATACCCCACATGTGGACATAAAGTGCCAAGCGGGCGCAGGACGAGCGTCCAAAGGGAAGGAGTGCCAATTGGCTTTTGGAAGCTGAATTTCACTGGAAAGGATTTCAAGGGTCATGTCGCATTTACAGACCCCTTGTGCTGCCAAGACACTGGAAACCCCCCACAAGTGACCCCATTCTGGAAACTACACCCCTCAAGGAATCTAACAAGGGGGGCAGTGAGCATATGGACCCCACTGGTGATGGGCACAAATGTGGAACAATGTGACGTGAAAGTGAAAATTTTAATTTTTTCACTTTCACAGCACAAATGTGGCCGTCATCAAGGGGTCCATATCCTCACTGCACCCCTTGTTAGATTCCTTAAGGGGTGTAGTTTCCAGAATGGGGTCACTTATGTTGGGTTTCCACTGTCCTGGCAGCACGAGGGCTCTGTAAATGCGACATGGCGTTCATCATCCATTCTAGCCAAATCCAACCTCCAAAATCCAAATGGCGCTCCTTCCCTTCGGAGGCTTGCCCTGCGCCCACATGGCGCTTTATGTCCACATGTGGGGTATTTACGGACTCGGGGGAAATTGCTCTACACATTTTGTGTGTTTTTTTCTCTTTTAACCTCTTGTGAAAATGAAAAATTTAAGGCTAAACCAACATTATAGTGTAAAAAATGTAATATTTCATTTTCACGCCACATTGTTCCACATTTGTGCCCGTCACCAGTGGGGTCCATATGCTCACTACACCCCTTGTTACATTCCCTGAGGGGTGCAGTTTCCATAATGGGGTCACTTGTGGGGGGTTTCAACTGTCTTAGCAACACAGGGGCCTTTTAAATACAACATGGCCCCTCGAAATCCATTCCAGCCAAATCCAGCCTCCAAAAGACAAATGGCGCTCCTTCCCTTTGGAGGCTTACCCTGCACCCGAATGGCGCTTTTTTTTTTATCTTTTAAACCCTTGTGAAAATGAAAAAATCAAGACAAGATCAATGATTTAATGTAAAAATTAAACATTTTTTACACTATATGTTAGTCTAGCCTTGATTTTTTCCTTTTCCACAAGGGGTTAAAAAAGAAAGTGAACACAAAACGTGTAGGGTAATTTCCCCTAAGTACAAAAATACCCCACATGTGGGCATAATGTGCCATATGGGCACAGGGCAAGCCACCAAAGGGACAGAGCGCCATTTAGAGGCTGGAATGGAGGATGGAGGCCATGTCGCAATTTAAAAGCTCCTGTGCTGTCAGGACAGTAGAAACCCCCCACAAGTGACCCCATTCTGGAAACTACACCCCATAAGGAATCCAACAAGGGGTGCAGTGAGGATATGGACCCCACTGGTGACGGGCACATATGTGGAACATGTGCCGTGTAAATAAAAAATTAAAAATTTTCATTTTCACGCCACAAATGTGGCCGTCACCAGGGAGCCATATCCCCGCTGCCCCCCTTGTTAGATTCCTTAAGGGATGTAGTTTCCAGAATGGGGTCACTTGTGGGGGGTTTCTACTGCCCTGGCCGCACAGAGGCTTTGTAATTGCATCATGGCATTCTCTAATGGGAATGGCGGCCATACCTATTTAGCTGGGGAAAAGGGACAATTCTAATTTATTTGGGGGTATTAGGGCAATTATTAGTTTATAAGGTTGAAAATGACAGGTGTCCATCAAATTCAACCTGTGTTGACCCAGAGGAAGGCAAAAAAAAACCTCGTAAGGCAGACGACAGTAGCCTCATCACAGGGGAAAAATTCCTTCCCGACTCCATAATGGCGATCAGAATAATCCCTGGATCAACGTGACCCCTGAAATAGGAATAAGGGACAGAATTTAGATAATGTAGAACCCCAGTGACGTGTGGTACGCCTTGAAGCGATCCTGTATGCAGAGGCCGGGGTGATCAGGACAGGTGTCACACTGGAAAATGGTGTCCTTCCTGATCCCCCTGTTACACCACACTCTGCACTTCTTCTGGGGTCTCCCGTTCTCCAGTGTGGGGGACGTCACCTGGAAAATGTTGCCCTGGTGCGATACGGGGTCCCTCATATCCAGAAGCGCTGGGTCCGCTCCATGGCTGCTAAATATTAGGGCTCTATTACTGCTTCTGATATTTTTGGATCGTGCCGCAAGCTACAGTAGCTCAGGCAGCGAGAGACCGGAAGAGGGGGTGCTGGTATAAAAGTTATCCCCGTACAGGTGGTGACCTTTATCCAGCAGTGGGAAGATCAGTTCCCAAACGATCTCCCCACTAACTCCGAGAATGGGGGGGCATCTGGGTGCTGGATTTGGGTGTCACTTCCTTCATACACTCTAAGGGTACATGCACACTGCGGAATGGCGAAGGATAACCCTTTGTGCATTCCGCAGCTGGCACCCACCAGCGGACTGTTGCAGGCGTGCGTCTCCGCACATGTCATAGATTCCATTCTATGCACTGGCGGATTCCGCCCTCTGTCCAAAGAATGAACTTGTTCATTCTTTGGACGGACTATGGAATCCGCCCGTATACGCCCGCTTGCGTTAAAGCCCACCCTGCGGGGGCGTATACTTACGTCCGATGTCGTTAAGGGGTTATCCAGCGCTACAAAAACATGGCCACTTTTCCCCTACTGTTGTCTCCAGGTCAGGTGCAGTTTGCAATTAAGCTCCATTTACTTCAATGGAACTGAGTTTCAAACCCCACCCAATCTGGAGACAAGAGTGGCGCAAAAGTGGCCATGTTTTTGTAGTACTGGATAACCCCTTTAATGAACAAGAGGATATCATAAGGGCGTCCTCATTGCTCAGGTCTGACCGAGACACACAGAGACCTCACAACCCTAAACATCTAGAAATAAAAACCCAACTGTATACAAAACAAAATGAAACCTATATCCCCCTCTAGACAAAACAACAAAGCAACAAATGCATGAAATATAAACTTTATTAAACTATCCACAAAGCTAAAACCATCTAAAAACCAGATCAAGGTGAGGTTCCGCTCCTCCACATATATTAACGGACGGAATAATATATACAAATAAACGTAATAATGGGGTAGAGATAGATTGCACAAACATTTTATTAAATCACTTTTATTATTAAAAAAAACAAAAAAACTTTCATTAAAGAGGCTCTCCAGGAAAAAAATCACATTTCCCCTATCCACAGGATAGGGGTAACGTAGGAAAATGTGGGGGGGTCTGACCTCTGTACCCCCCACTGATCTCCATATGGGGCCCTGGCTTCTGTGTTATGAATACAGCAGTGGGCACGATGGGTTACTCCTGGTTATGTCCCTGTGACGTGTCTGAATAAAGCTTCCAGGTACATTGGACATAACTGATTGGATGGTAATGGGCATTACATATCCTGGCCCAACCTTGCCACTTAGGATACCCGCTACTTGGGTGAGATTATTGAATTCTTCTGATAGAGTTCCAATAACAGAGTTCAGAGACATATGAAAACCATAGGCGCCATCGTTGCGTGGTGCTATTGACTATGAGCGATATAACGTTATTATCTGAGCTGTGTATGGGTGTATAATATAAGCAATGTGCCAAATGTGCCTCAGTCCCCAATCACCGTATCACATATTATACTAACAACTCAAATCTTGAATATTTGAACAATTTTCTCATCTTCTACGGTATATGATGGGATGGGTGTGAAGTAGCTTTTCCTTACACTGCAGTACGGGTTTCTTAGTGTGTCTCCGAGCTGACATCAGCGAATAGGTAGAGAAAAGATTATGTTTGAATAACAGGAACAAGATCATTTATCACAGAGCAGACTGCACACCACTGGAGGACTGGTGAGAGGTGTTACTGAAGCTTAACTCTATCACTTCTTTTATTGTATTATTGCTATTTATACAGTTACAATTCAGAATTCCTTTCCCTCCATCCTCCCCATTGCTCCCCGTCCAGTTAGTGCCGCCTACCTGATCACACATGGACACTAGAGATGAGCGAACCTCCAGAACACTCCAGTTCATCTGAATCTGAACACTCTGCACTTTATTACCTGCATCAGAGAGGTTGCAGCCCTAGGGAGTCCTGGTGGATACAACCTATGGCCTATGACTGTATCTATGTTTCCCAGGCAGCCTTAGGACTGCATCTAACTTCTTCAGCCACCTGTAATCAAATGCAGAGCGTTCGGAGTCGAATGAACTTAGGCGTGCCCCAGGTTTTTACTAGACCCAACAATTGGCATTAAAGTCTATTGTGGTGTACTGGTATACCCCCAGTGATGATGTTATTATATCGGAGGATCGGCCGGTCACTTGCTAGGTGGTTCGGTGTGACTCCACTCCGGTGGTGGTTGGCCGAAATAAAGCCGGACCTTAAAGTGTTGTCTCATGACTAGAGATGAGCGAACCTGGAGCATGGTCGAGTCCATCTGAACCCAAACTTTCGGCATGTGATTAGCGGTGGCTGCGGAAGTTGGATAAAGCCCTAAGGCTATGTGGAAATCATGGATATAGTCATTGGCTGTATCCATGTTTTCCAGACAAACTTAGAGCTTTATCCAACTTCAGCAGCCGCCACTAATCACATGCCGAACGTTCGGGTGGACTCGAACCCGGTTCGCTCATCTCTACTCATGACCCCAGGGCCTGGAGGGCACACAGCTGTGATGGCACGCCTGCTTTCAGTATTGAAGGCCGGTTATACCCTTTTCCCGTGTGGTCAGTGTCCTGCCTGGCTGCTACTGGGTTCCTTTCTCCTCCTCCACCCATGTGACTTACTTCCTCCCAGCATGCAAGGTGCGCTGTGAGTGGGTGAGGAGTGCGACAGAAGAAGAAAGGAGGGAGATGATAGGAAAGAAGAAAACTAGACTCCTACTGGTCTACAGAGAAACAATAACCCTTTACATCCTTCAGCTGTGCAGCTTCCAAATATACATACATAATACAGTGACATCTAGTGGCGAACTTTAGAACTGCTTTCATCACCACACAAGTACAATAAGTACAGACTTTTGCAAAGGGTGTACATATCTGTAACACCCAAGGTAGGATACCACACTATCATATGTCTATACAGATTGGCTATGGACCATTTTGTCACCTGGCTTCTTATTTTACCCTTGAATGCTTCAAATGGATTGACCTTGTGATACTACAGTACATTATCATTCAATGCATTTAGTTTGAATCCATCCTATTATGACCTTGGTTCCCCGTGCAGGAATGACCCTTTTCAATAGGTCATGTCAATAGGTCATGTCCCTCTTTACCTACCTGAATGCAAAAAATTAACAATTTTCTAAATAGTCTTCAATAAATAAATTGAACAATTTGAAAAATACTTCCATTTTGCATTTGCAGAGCATCCTCCACCTGGCTATCATGTTATAAGACGGCTGAGGTATAAAAATGGCCCTGAAGCTCTCCCCATGCTCCCTGACAGGGTGAGTTACTAGTTGCTTTTTTCATGGCTCTTTTTCATTACTTCCCATTCGTTGCTTGTTAACATTTCAGCCTTTTTGAGCTGACTTTATAAAAGACACCCCTCACTATTATTTCTAGTAGATAGCAACAGGTTTCCACAACAATAGGGAGACAATCACGCTACATTGTAGAAAATGTTACTGTACAGGCAACAAACTCATTTTACATTGTAACAATTTATAACCAATCAATAAATAGACAAACCGTCTGTCAAATCAATGAGACATTTGTAGCATCGGTTTAAAGGGGAACTATCAGCAGGTTAGAGGAATCTACCCTGCTGATATGTCCCTATTGCACAGGGGGCGAAGAGGATGATGATGTGTCTCTTATAGTGTGTCTCTTATAGTGTGTCTCGTATAGTGTGTCTCGTATAGTGTGTGTCTTATAGTGTGTCTCGTATAGGATGTCTCTTACAGTATGTGCCTTATACTTTGTCTCTTATAGTGTGTCTCTTATAGTGTGTCTCTTATACTATGTCTCGTATAGTGTGTCTCGTATAGTGTGTCTCGTATAGTGTGTCTCTTATAGTATGTCTCGTATAGTGTGTCTCTTACAGTATGTGCCTTATACTGTGTCTCTTATAGTGTGTCTCTTATACTATGTCTCTTATAGTATGTCTCTTATAGTGTGTCTCGTATAGGATGTCTCTTACAGTATGTGCCTTATACTTTGTCTCTTATAGTGTGTCTCTTATAGCGTGTCTCTTATGGCGTGTCTCTTATGGCGTGTCTCTTATGGCGTGTCTCGTATAGCATGTCTCATATAGTGTGTCTCGTATAGTGTGTCTCGTATAGTGTGTCTCTTATAGTGTGTCTCTTATAGTGTGTCTCGTATATAGTGTCTCGTATAGTGTGTCTCTTATAGAATGCCTCTTATGGCGTGTCTCGTATAGTGTGTCTCTTATAGTATGTCTCTTATAGTGTGTCTCGTATAGTGTGTCTCGTATAGTGTGTCTCGTATAGGATGTCTCTTACAGTATGTGCCTTATACTATGTCTCTTATAGTGTGTCTCTTATAGTGTGTCTCTTATAGCGTGTCTCTTATAGTGTGTCTCTTATACTATGTCTCTTATAGCGTGTCTCTTATAGCGTGTCTCGTATAGTGTGTCTCGTATACCGTGTCTCGTATAGTGTGTCTCTTATAGTATGTCTCTTATAGTGTGTCTCTTATAGAATGTCTCTTATGGCGTGTCTCGTATAGTGTGTCTCTTATAGTATGTCTCTTATAGTGTGTCTCGTATAGTGTGTCTCGTATAGTGTGTCTCGTATAGGATGTCTCTTACAGTATGTGCCTTATACTATGTCTCTTATAGTGTGTCTCTTATAGTGTGTCTCTTATAGCGTGTCTCTTATAGTGTGTCTCTTATACTATGTCTCTTATAGCGTGTCTCTTATAGCGTGTCTCTTATAGCGTGTCTCGTATAGTGTGTCTCGTATACCGTGTCTCGTATAGTGTGTCTCTTATAGTATGTCTCTTATAGTGTGTCTCTTATAGAATGTCTCGTATAGTGTGTCTCTTACCTTCCTCCTCGGCCCCGTCCCAGTGCAGTAAGTTATTTTCTCCATGGTCTAGTAAGACTGTTAGGAGCATTTCCCGCCCCCATAGCGCTGAGCGGGCCATGTTGGGGTGGGCTGGATCAGTGCTATGGAGGCGGGAAGTGCTCCTAACAGTCTTACCGGACTGTGGAGCAAATGACTGCACCGGAACGGGGCCGAGGATGAAGATAAATATGCAAAAGAACACTGCAGAGATACCATTACATGTCTAGACGTCAGTGAACTAGCCAGACCTTCCTCCGGGAAGGAACAACCAAGCCAGGGAATGTCTCCAGTCAAGTAAACCACCCAAGCGAGGCATCCATCCACAGACAGCTGTTTTGGGGTATTTGCCCCTCATCAGTGTGGAGTAGGAATCTGGCTAGTGGGAGCAATTACTAGTTGAGGATGAAGATAAGAGACATACTATGAGAGACATACCATCATCCTTGCCATCTCCTGTGCAATAGGGACATAGGTTAGGTTTCCCCTTTAAAATAACAGCGCTTTCCTGAAGTTTTTTAACATATTTTAATATTTTTCCAAGCATTGCTTTCAACTTTGACATTTGGCAGAAATATATAATATAATACCCTTTTTTTCTGATTTTCCAAGCAGCGTGCGGCTTCCTCCCTCCAGATCGAGCCCAGCAGATCCACCCTGCAGGCGTTCTAATTATAAAATCTGGGCTTTGTGCGGTGGGAACACCAAAGCACCTGCTGCTTCCAAAATTAGTCCAAGAATTTATTTTTGTCCTCAATAGATTACCCAGAAAATGCGACTGCACCTCTGCAAGTTCCTTTCATCACAAGTTGTTTCATGGTTCATCCGCCATAGGAGGTTGTCGTTAAGCGATATAATTGCTACTTTCCGAGCTCTAATTAGGATTCTAACACATTTCACTCATCTGATACCTAGAGTGACGAGGACGGTATGTAATCTCATTTTACCTACTATCTGATTACAGGAAGCGGCAGAAGGAGACGTGATTTCCTGGGTGTACACGCTGAGACGGGACTAAATTGATAAAGAAAAAAAAATGGAAGAACATAGTAGTCACTTGGAATATCTGTACCTGGTGTCGTTGTGCAGACAGACAGACGAGCGGGGGGTCAATTTCCCGTTGATATCACAGTTGTCAGACAAACCGCTCTTTAAATTATGTTTCTAATTTTCTTTTGAAAAAATAATGCGCTACGGAGCAGGGGTGGCCGCTATCTGCCGTCTGAGAGCTACAATCATGATGAGGTGCATTGATCGAAACCTTTATAAAACTGAACTCAAGAACAAGAGGAGACACTGAGAGGTTAGTGGAGGGAAAGATCAGAAACAAGATGAGAAAATGTTACTGAAAGAGTAGTAGATGCTAGAAATAACCTTCCAACTAGAGATGAGCGATCCCTGAACTCTCTGCGTCTGATTCCCGCTGTCTGCCCGCTCCGTGGAGAGGGTGGATAAAGCCTGAGGACCGCCTAGAAAACTGGGATACAGCCTATGGCTATGGTTGTATCCCAGTTTTCTAGGCGGTCCTCAGGCTGTATCCGCCCTCTCCACGGAGCGGGCAGACAGCGGGAATCAGACGCAGAGAGTTCAGGTTCATACGAACCCGAACCTCGGCTGGTTCGCTCATCTCTACTTCCAACAGATGTGGTTGGTAAATCTACAATAACAGAACTACGTCCGAATGGCTGAGAGCTGAATCAGGACGTTCAAAAAAGACTATGCCGCTACACCACACTGGATGATATATGAACAATTCTTCTATTGTGAACATGTATATGGAATGGCAAGTACAATGGGCAGGAACCATGGAGAGCTGGGACCACACACCATGAAAGTGTCAGTACAGGTGTTCAATTTATGAGGGAGGTGATTGGTGCAACTAACCAAGTGGGGGCGCACTGTCCCATAAAATTTAACTGAGCAGACGCAGGCATGCCCTAGGGGGGGAGGGGCTCGAGTGCTGGCGGCAGAAAAGAAAGCAGAAGCATAGAGAGGGCAAAACGCCCTGCTGGGCTGAAGAGATGGTGGTGCCAGATCCCTGCACGTGTGTCCCGCCACCTGCCAAGCAGGAAATATGAGTAGAGTGGATGCAGCGGCGGCCCGGAGCACACCACGACCGTGACACCAGTACTTATCAGCTGCAGTATGTCATGTGGGAAATGGTTTATTCTCTCCAGTCGGACACAGTGCTCTCTGCTGCCACCTCTGTCCATGTCAGGAACTGTCCAAATCCCCATAGAAAACCTCTCCCACTCTCCAGACTGGAAAGAATACACCACTTCCCGCAGGACATACAGCAACTGATAGGTGTTGGAAGACTGGAGATTTTTTAATAGTAGTAAATTACAAATCTGTGGCATATCCGAGCACCAGTTGATTTGAAAGACTTTTTTTTGTGTGTGTACAACCCCTTTAATATAAGAAGAATACATTTTTTTTTTACTAAAATATTTTCCATTCCCTTTTCCTCTGATATCTTTCTCTTTTTCTTTTAAACATCTTGTTATAACTCTCCGGACATGAACATTTCTGGACTCTCCCTGCGCTACTAACCACTAACTTGTCTCTAATCTCTGCTTCCTCTCTGCACTGTGTATTCCCTAATCAGCTGTCTCTTTGATAAGTCTCAACACCTTCCCGCACAGTCTGCTTTCCACGCTCTACAAAAACTCTCCTAAACTGTACTAAAATGTCAAATGATTTCCTGCTGGCCGCATCTAATGGTAACTGCCTGCCATCCCGCCATCCATCCATCCCGCCATCCATCCATCCCGCCATCCATCCATCCCGCCCTCCCGCCATCCATCCATCCCGCCATCCATCCCGCCCTCCCGCTATCCATCCATCCTGCCATCCAGCCCTCCCGCCATCCATCCATCCCTCCATCCATTCTTATTGATCACACTGCAGTATTTGATACTGCAGATGACCAACCAGATCTGTTCTCTATTCCATTAAATTCAGTTGCTTACATGTACATTTTTTTGCTTTTTTGTTTTTTTCACATTTTTTTTACTATTGTTTTTACACTCTAACTTACTGCTCCTGCCCACAAATCTCTGCACAGTGCTGCACCCCCCTACATCTCCTCTCTCATCTCTATCACCCTACTAAGGTTCTATGTTCTGTGAATGAACCAACATTAACATCCACCACAATCTGACCATCGTAATCTGTCTCCAAGAATTTTTTTCATGCTAGTTCTATGGAATGCAATACCCCAGACAATCAGATGGATGCTTAACACCGCCTGTTTACAGTGTTCTCAAAAAATATCTAAAAACACACTAGTCACCAATCCTTGCATTCTAATTCCACTCACAAAGATGTGTCTATCCTTACCCTTCCTTTAGTTAAAGAGGACCTATCAGAGGGTAAGATGAATCTATCCTACTTATAGCCCCCTATTGTTTAGGAGGTACAGAGGAGGAGGATATGTCTTTACCTTTATCCTTGGCCCTGTTCCCCTACACTCCATTGTCTAGTAAGACCGTTTGGAGCACTGTCCATCCCTATAGTGCTGATCCACCCACCCATTTATGTCATCATTATCAGGGCAGGGCAGTGCTCCTAATAGTCTTACTAGACCGAGGAGTAAATGACTATATGGAAAAGACGCCAAGGATGTTTTCCAGGATGTTTTTCCATTGACTTGCATTATAAAAAACGGATCAAAATGCGTCCTTTTTTTAACAAACAAAAAAATAAGGTCAAGTACATTTTTTTGTACGTTAAATAAAAATTAAAAAGCGTTTTGATCCATGTTTTTACAATGGAAGTCAATGGAAAAACAGATCAAAACAGATGCACACTAATACATCAGTTTTTCCATCCAGTTTTTTTGCAAAAATGGATGAAAAAAGTGGATTAAAAAAATGTAGTGTGAACTATGGGACCGTCTCGCTCGCCAGAGATGTCAGCAGAGAGCACTGTGTCAGACTGAAAATAAAACAACATTTCCTGCAGAACATACAGCAGCTAATAAGTATGAGAAGACCCAGACTGCGAATCATGAACCAGAGCCACCTGCTACAACCATTCTGCTCACCCAAGACACTGCCATCTTGCTGCCTGCCCAATACCTCTGCCTGTACCTGAATTTGCCTTTGCCTGATCCCGCAGTGCCATGCCCTGGTGTCTCTTGGTTTGCTAGGCCAGCTGCAACCCACACCCGGACCCCTCTCAGGGGTAGTGACCTGATAGCCCCAAGCAATAAAAAGAACAGGTCCCAATTAGAAGGGTGAAAATGGCCACCCTACAGCTCAGAACTCCCCTTGTAGCATAATCTGAATTAAAGGGGTACTCCGGGGAAAATCTTTTTCTTTCAAATCAACCGGTTTCAGAAAGTTATATAGATTTGTATTTCATTTCTTTTTAAAATTTTCACATTTTCCTATACTTATTAGCTGCTGTATGTCCTGCAGGAAGTGATGTATTCTCTCCAGTCTGACACAGTTCTCTCTGCTGCCACCTCTGTCCATGTCAGGAACTGTCCAGAGCAGGAGAGGTTTTCTATGGGGATTTGCTGCTGCTCTGGATAGTTCATGACATGGACAGAGGTGGCAGCAGAGAGCGCTGTGTCAGACTGGAAAGAATACACCACTTCCTTCAGGACATGCAGCAGCTGATATGAACTGGAAAACTGGAGATTTATAAATAGAAATAATTTACAAGTCATAATAACCTTCTGAAACCAGTTGATTTGAAAGAAAAACCAAATCGCCGGAGTGCCCCTTTAAATCCCCTGGTTGTTGTGTTTATAAAAGGTAAGCAGACATATACCAATCAATACGAGACTGCAGGGTTTCTTGGAGTTTGTCAGCGCGCTCAGCGTGCCCATTTTATGCGAACTTAGAAGAACATTGAAATGATGGCGGAGAAACACAATCTCTTTGCAAAAATGTGAATGTTAATTAAAACTCATCAATAATGCATGGGGCAAATAACGGTAATGTGAAGAGTAAACGAATCCGACGCTGCGAGGAAATCACTGGAACTTTCTGCCTGAAACTTCTCTGTTCAGTGTATACCTTGCAGCGTCTATAAATATGATACCAGACTTAGTTGGTTTGCTGGTTATTGCAGTACAAGGATGGACATTCGGCATAGGCGGGTGCACAGAAGTAACGTGAGGATCCGGTATCATCTCATTCCCACAGGAACTGACCCACTGAGCTAATTACTGGCAGAGACGGGACACTGCTGTGGGGAATCAGGGGAGGTGAGTATGACTTCTCATTCCCACAGGAACTGACCCACTCAGCTAATTACTGGCAGAGATGGGACACTGCTGTGGGGAATCCGGGGAGGTGAGTATGACTTCTCATTCCCACAGGAACTGACCCACTCAGCTAATCACTGGCAGAGATGGGATACTGCTGTGGGGAATCGGGGGAGGTGAGTATGACTTCTCATTCCCACAGGAACTGACCCACTCAGCTAATCACTGGCAGAGACGGGACACTGCTGTGGGGAATCGGGGGAGGTGAGTATGACTTCTCATTCCCACAGGAACTGACCCACTCAGCTAATCACTGGCAGAGACGGGACACTGCTGTGGGGAATCCGGGGAGGTGAGTATGACTTACTGTCTCTGTTCCTGCCTTACTGTCTCTGCTCCCACCTTACTGTCTCAGCTCCCGCCTTACTGACTCTGCTCCTACCTTACTATCTCTGCTCCTGCCTTACTGTCTCTGTTCCTGCCTTACTGTCTCTGCTCCCGTCTTACTGTCTCTGTTCCTGCCTCACTGTCTCTGCTCCCACCTTACTGTCTCTGCTCCCACCTGCATGTCCTTTCTAATGTCCCAATTTCACCTGACACAAAACCTCCCTTAACCTGAGAAGAACAGTGAAGACGGTCTAAATACCGAATGTTACGTACGTGCAGCAAAGGCAAACGTCTTTCTTGGCAGGAAAAACAATAGACATTAAAAATAAATGACAATTTACAGCAAACATATGGCAGCTTGTAACAATGTCACTGGGATGTAAGTCACCTTGTTTATGTGTGGGGGGAAAATCTGGAAAAAAAGGCGAGTCTGTCATTAAATGATAAACTACAGAGCCTGGCCAGATGGATTTATGGAGAAACTAATAGTCTAGCAAATATTGGAGCACTTCTTCCCCACAATTCTATTACATTTACTTTACATAAAGGCAGCCATTCACTTATCTCCAAAGAACCTCTATGGGTTTACATAAAACTGATCAACAGACTCGGCCTGACGCACTGGGGATCTGTGGAATTCAACAGCTGGGGATCTAGGACTGACACACACCCCACCCCCGGAACCGCAGCACCTGCAGAGAGGTCCCTCCAAGGAACCAGATGCTGTGAGTGGTCCTTACTGTAAGTGCCAATGATTTGCGTTTAAAGTTAAATGCAGTGCTGTAATTGACAGAGCAAGGAGCCATTGACTCCTCGCTCTGTCAGACCCCTTTGTGGCAGCATTATGCCTCTGACTACAAGAGGCAGTCACCACCCCCCACCAGTGTTTATTTTATCTCTGCTCTACACGTAAGCATGTGAGGATTGTACAATTCTTGATGTTTTGTCGTTGTCATTTATATATTTTTTGTATAAAATCTCTGGAAGGAGGCAGCACATTTAGGATTTGTCACTGTATAGGAGTTTTATTGGTCTTTCACGTTGTGTTTTTTATTCAGTGACAGGATGGTAATATTATTTATTCACTATGTGATGGTGGAGGGCATTATTATTGGTAATACAGATCTTCTATGTTGCTTATTGTTCTGTAATGTCAGGTAACAGTGTGGAAAGGGGTTTCCTGAGCAAAGAGAAAATTTGCTGAAACACAGAGAGAGACCATATTACCTTACTGCAAGGCCTTCTAGTCCAAGGTGCGCTCCCGGGGATGTTCTGTGTACCTAGATAACCCCTTTAATGGTCAAACCGATTATTCGTGTCGGCTATTTAACCATTTAGATGCCACTTTACCTGTTGGTCAAGGGAATGGGATCGGCTTATTAGTTTCCCATATTAAAAGTTTAAATCACCCTCCTTTTCTCATTTTTTTTTTATAAAGAATGAAACTATAAACAAAAATAATAAACATACAGTGGTGCCTTGGATTAGGAGCATAATTCGTTCCAGGACCGTGCTTGTAATCCAAATCCACTCTTATACCAAAGCAAATTTTCCCATGATAAAATTATAAAAATGCAGACAATTGGTTCCACACCCCAAAAATAATCATTCTTTATTCTGAATAACATGGAAAGCAAATGGAACTATGAGAAACAGCTGAATCTGTGATATATAAGTTACTGTACAGTATAGCAGCATGTGGTGTATAATGTATAGTAACTGTATAACCCTGATAACACAGCAGCTGGATATGTGATATATAAGTTACTGTACAGTATAGCAATCAGCATGTGGTGTATAATGTATAGTAATTGTATAACCCTGATAACACAGCAGCAGCTGGATATGTGATATATAAGTTACTGTACAGTATAGCAGCATGTGGTGTATAATGTATAGTAACTGTATAACCCTGATAACACAGCAGCAGCTGGATATGTGATATATAAGTTACTGTACAGTATAGCAGCATGTGGTATATAATGTATAGTAACTGTATAACCCTGATAACACAGCAGCTGGATATGTGATATATAGGTTACTGTACAGTATTGCAGCATGTGGTATATAATGTATAGTAACTGTATAACCCTGATAACACAGCAGCTGGATATGTGATATATAAGTTACTGTACAGTATAGCAATCAGCATGTGGTATATAATGTATAGTAACTGTATAACCCTGATAACACAGCAGCTGGATATGTGATATAAAAGTTACTGTACAGTATAGCAGCATGTGGTATATAATGTATAGTAATTGTATAACCCTGATAACACAGCAGCTGGATATGTGATATTATAAGTTATTGTACAGTATAGCAATCAGCATGTGGTATATAATGTATAGTAACTGTATAACCCTGATAACCCAGCAGCTGGATATGTGATATATAAGTTACTGTACAGTATAGCAGCATGTGGTATATAATGTATAGTAACTGTATAACCCTGATAACACAGCAGCTGGATATGTGATATATAACTTACTGTACAGTATAGCAATGAGCATGTGGTATATAATGTATAGTAATTGTATAACCCTGATAACACAGCAGCTGGATATGTGATATATAAGTTACTGTACAGTATAGCAATCAGCATGTGGTGTATAATGTATAGTAACTGTATAACCCTGATAACCCAGCAGCTGGATATGTGATATATAAGTTACTGTACAGTATAGCAGCATGTGGTATATAATGTATAGTAATTGTATAACCCTGATAACACAGCAGCTGGATATGTGATATATAAGTTACTGTACAGTATAGCAATCAGCATGTGGTGTATAATGTATAGTAACTGTATAACCCTGATAACACAGCAGCAGCTGGTTATGTGATATATAAGTTACTGTACAGTATAGCAGCATGTGGTATATAATGTATAGTAACTGTATAACCCTGATAACACAGCAGCAGCTGGTTATGTGATATATAAGTTACAGTAAAGTATAGCAGCATGTGGTATATAATGTATAGTAACTGTATAACCCTGATAACACAACAGCAGTTTGTAGATACCAGGAAGTGAGAATCACAGAGCTGTGCAGGAGAACAGTGACAGAAACTTTTCTATACAGCAGTGTGAATGGAGGTGTAAGTGCAGGCACATTACATCAGCTGCATGAATAGCTGAGTGTGAGTGGAGGCACATTATAGCAGCAGGATGTATAGCTGAGTTTATGTGCGGGCACATTATAGCAGAAATGGAGAGGATGGGAAACACAAGGGCTGACAGAGACTGCAGGAAGTATGAAGGAATGAGCAGGGCAGATGTGGGCACATACATGCAGCGCTCTCTGTCCGGGGAGAGAGGGGTTACAGATATGGGGAGATTACTTCCACAGTCCTGTCCCCTGATGTAAGCCCCAACCTGAAGTGGATCTGCTATGATTTGGAAGGTGAGGGAGACTTCCTGGGTCAGAGTACAGAGCTGTAGACCCCGCTATGCAGACCATGCCCCTCCCCCACTCCCCCTCTCACCCAGTACAGGGAGCTCTTAAACCAAAGCAATGCTCCTAAACCAAGTTACAATTTTGAAAAACTGTGATCTCTTCTTGCAAAATGCTCCCAATCCAAGTTAAACCAAGGTACCACTGTATTAAGTATTTACTATTATATTTACTATTAAATTATCACATTCCTGATCTTACACGGTGCAAATGGTAATTTTTGGTCACATTACATCCAGAATTTTTTATTTTTATAAAAAGTGATCAAAAAGGAAATTGTGATTAAGGGGTTTAAGGGGTTGTTCACTGCAAAAAAATAAAAAAAAAATCTTTCAAATCAACTGGTGCCAGAAATGTGTAATTTACACACAGCAGCTGAATTTTTAACAGAACTACATTACAAATCTCTGGCATCAGTTGATTTGAAAGAAAAAAAAAATTGATAAGCAACCTCTTTAATGTGAGAGTAGCAGTAAGAGCATCAAGATGACCGGAAGTTTCTAGGGTACACACAGACGGAAGGCGATATACCTATGGCCTAAACAGCTGTGTACGCACCACACTGCACAGGAAAAGGCCTGATTTATAACACACACATAGGAATGATGCCGCCAATATGGAAAGCGGCGGAAACGTCGTATAACCTGCTGTTATGTGACATCCTGCAGCCGCTACACATCAGCTCTCTCCTGCCCGCAGACATAGTCCCCATTGCAGAAATGAACTTTGTTTATAGACATCTGGAAGCACAATGTAATGGCTAGCATAGGGTGCATTAACTATATACTACAGAAAAACTACTGTATACTCTTGTTTTGAAAATATTGTTGTAAAATGAGTTTACTTTTTCTTCCTTCTTAAAGGGACAGTGTCATCAGATTGTGTATATAATGATTTTATGTTTAACAGATTTTTAAAGAATTTTTGGCAACATTCTAATTTCCCATTTTTCTATCTATATTATAAAATAATCCTGAGATCTCGCAGTTTTTTTTCTCCCCACTGGGGCAAAAACCCCAAAGCCAAGACTTCCAGTTGTGTCTGTGGTGATAAGAGGAGGCTGCAGTAAAGTGATTTGTTCAGCATTGCAGCATCATGTGACACCAGTAGATAGAGGAGACAATAGCAGCTCCCTGTAAGATGATCTCTTCACAGGTCAAAGAGCGCGCTCAGTAATTTTTCACATTCAACTCAAGGTGACAGACTCTGTCTATTTTTGTCTATGTCCATGAGGCTTGCTGTAAAACATGTCACTAAACGCTGCTACAGCCCAGGCAAGATGCCCCCCGCCCCATAACAATGTACAAAAAGTGAAATTTAAAAAATTACAGTCAGAAAATAGAAACAGATTAGAATAAAAGAACAAGTTTTAGTATCTGATTCTAATCAGTAAAAGAAAATTTAGGTGACACAATTCCTTTAATTATATGTATAATCAGCATTAGAATATTATATATCGGTGTGAGAAGCTGCTAAATTAATTGAGAGTTTTGGATAAGTCTGGGTTCACACTGCATTTCTAGGCTACGTTCAAACAACGTCTTTTTATGCAAAATAATGACAGTTGTTCTTAAAAATAACGGCCATAATTTTACAATGACGGCTGTCACTAACATTATTGCATAGACAGGTAAGTATAGATATGGAGGGGGGACTGATTTATCATGGTTTATGCCTGCGCATAATCGTGGCGCAAATCGTGGTAGAAATTTACATCTCTTCTAGTTCAGCTGTAGATTTCTGCACCCGCCATGACACAGGTGCAGGTCCCGCAGGATTTACTAAGATGCAAAAAGAGTCCATAGAGCCTCATTTAAGAGTCTCAAAAGACAGAACTAGACTGATATCCCTCCTGAGAAGAGCCCAGCCAAGGGGCAGATCCTGTAAGGAGACCGCCAAAACCACCGTCGTAAGTTCAGCCAAAACTAACCAGGCATGATGGGAGTGGAAGTTTTGCCAAGGTTTCCACCCTTGATAGAGAGGTTGAATAGACAATTCAGACCAACCAGACGTGTATATATATATATATATATATATATATATATATATATATATATATATAGTATCTCCACTAACCTTACACCAGTGACTTCTATCTGCCCCATTTTATACCCTCACTTGCTATGAGATGTAGTTTTCGCTCCCTATGTTCTAAATACACTTCTTTAATGGATTTTAGAAGGTTCTAGGTTCCAGCTGGGGCGGCAGACACTTTAAGTATCAAACCTTAATTCACCAGCTCGGCTGATTTATAACTTTGCTTAGAATTGATTTTCTGAAAACCTTGTTCGTTTTCCTCAGAATTTTGTGCCGATCATATATTAATTGTGACAAACAGTAACAAATGGTGTGACGGACACGAATGACCGTCCCTCTGTCCGTTCCATCAATAAACAGCAATCAGGCTCATGGTCCTGGACTGTCAGTATACACTATATACCACTAAAGCATATGAACGTGATTCTCCGTAGCTCGGCTTTCCTCTCACTCATGCACATCACTCTGGTGGTGGATTTAAAGGGGTAATCCCAAGATTAAAAGTTGTCATCTATCCAGAGGACGAGGTGTTACAAGCTGATCAGTCAGGGTCTATCTGTTGTGATTAGTTAGTAAGTTTAAAATTTACTCCGGCAATTTATTTTTCATTCAGCTCAACTGATGTCAGAAAGTAATATAAAGTTGGAATTTACTTCTATTTTTTAAAAAAATCTTCTAAAAAGATAAATTATTCCAGTATTTATCAGCTGCCGTATGTCCTGCAGGAAGTGGTGTATCCTCTCCAGGCTGACACATTGCTCTCTGCTGCCACCTCTGTCCATGTCAGGAACTGTCCAGGGCAGGAGAGGTTTCTATGGAGATTTGTTGCTGCTCTGGACAGTTCCTGACATGGACAGAGGTGGCAGCAGAGAACACTGTGTCACCCTGAAGAGAATACACCCCTTCCTGCAGGACATACAGCAGCTGATAAGTACTGGAAGACTCAGTTTTAATAGTAGTAAATTACAAATCTATATAACTTTCTGACACCAGCTGATTTGGAAGAAAACATTTTTTACCTAAGTGCCCCTTTAAGTTTGTGTTTCTTGACACTGACTTTGCACCTTGTATCTGCCTCTAGCCTTTATATCCTGGACGTTCCTGGCTATGACTTATTACTTTTTTTGATGGCATCTTGTTGATCTCTGATCCCGACCTTTGGCTGCATCTGAGACCTTGTGTTTTATTCCCTTATTGGTACAATGGTCTGTTTGACTGTTCTGATTTGTTGTTTCCTTCGGTGCAGATAGTGGCTGCAACTATGAACTGGGAAGTGTCTACCTCTAAGTAGATCTGATATCCCTGTGGAGCAAAGTTGTAAAAAGTGCATCTCACCCTGACCAGGCGTCAGACATTGTACAGACAGGCCACTGATCATAATGGCAGCCATTCACGCCTATGCCAGACCACTGCCTCATCCCACCCTGTTAGATAGATGCCGTGCTATGCTTCACATGGGCTCCTCCTCATACTATTCTGTTATCAGCTCTCTGGTACATCCACAATCCTGTCCCAGAAGCTTTTTAGTTGCGTTCTGGCTATCTGACATAACTGAGTGGTTTCCATCTTATAATATACCATGATGCACACTCCCATCATCCACACCATGCACGCTCCCATCATCCACACCGTGCACGCTCCCATCATCCACACCGTGCACGCTCCCATCATCCACACCATGCACACTCCCATCATCCAGACCATGCACACTCCCATCATCCACACCCTGCACGCTCCCATCATCCACACCCTGCACGCTCCCATCATCCACACCATGCACGCTCCCATCATCCACACCCTGCACGCTCCCATCATCCAGACCATGCACGCTCCCATCATCCAGACCATGCACGCTCCCATCATCCACACCCTGCACGCTCCCATCATCCAGACCATGCACGCTCCCATCATCCAGACCATGCACGCTCCCATCATCCACACCATGCACGCTCCCATCATCCACACCATGCACGCTCCCATCATCCAGACCATGCACGCTCCCATCATCCAGACCATGCACGCTCCCATCATCCACACCCTGCACGCTCCCATCATCCACACCATGCACACTCCCATCATCCACACCCTGCACACTCCCATCATCCACACCATGCACACTCCCATCATCCACACCATGCACACGCCCATCATCCACACCATGCACACTCCCATCATCCACACCATGCACACTCCCATCATCCACACCATGCACACTCCCATCATCCACACCATGCACACTCCCATCATCCACACCATGCACACTCCCATCATCCAGACCATGCACACTCCCATCATCCACACCATGCACACTCCCATCATCCAGACCATGCACACTCCCATCATCCAGACCATGCACACTCCCATCATCCACACCATGCACACTCCCATCATCCACACCATGCACACTCCCATCATCCACACCATGCACACTCCCATCATCCACACCATGCACACTCCCATCATCCACACCATGCACACTCCCATCATCCACACCATGCACGCTCCCATCATCCAGACCATGCACACTCCCATCATCCACACCCTGCACGCTCCCATCATCCAGACCATGCACGCTCCCATCATCCACACCATGCACACTCCCATCATCCAGACCATGCACGCTCCCATCATCCACACCCTGCACGCTCCCATCATCCAGACCATGCACGCTCCCATCATCCACACCATGCACACTCCCATCATCCAGACCATGCACGCTCCCATCATCCACACCATGCACGCTCCCATCATCCAGACCATGCACACTCCCATCATCCAGACCATGCACACTCCCATCATCCACACCATGCACACTCCCATCATCCACACCATGCTCAATCTCTCAACACTGGGCAGAACCTGCTGATAGTGCCGCTTTCATCTGTAATGTAATGAGATCGTATCCATACCAGACCATGAAGGGCTCATCAGTCAATTGTCTATTTACTTTTACAGCTGGGTTTACACTGCATAGTAGTGATCCAGCAGGCTCCAT
The DNA here is from genome assembly GCF_027789765.1 of Dendropsophus ebraccatus. NCBI lineage: Eukaryota > Metazoa > Chordata > Amphibia > Anura > Hylidae > Dendropsophus > Dendropsophus ebraccatus. The sequence goes on along the minus strand of NC_091456.1, from coordinate 6,507,181 downwards.
TTAATAGGATAGGTCCTGGCACATGTGTTAATCAGATCCATACGCCCCATTTACCTTATGTGTCATTTCAGCCTCTGTTTGGAACATATGCATCAGGGTTTGCGGAATAAAAAAACTTGGTATGGGTGTTTTGTTTGTTTTTTAGCATGGGGCACTATTTAGGACGGAAGCCACACAGTGTAAACCTAGCCTAACACTGTTAAAAGGTGCTATACAATTGGATCGCACATCAGGATACCCTTTCAAACTTCTGGTTCTCACCTTAAAGTGTAACTAGTACATGAGATTTTAAGAAACTCTGTAATATAGGTTTTATTAAAGGAGAAGTCCGGCGCAAATTTTTATTGAAGTATTGCATTGCATGTCACTTCCTGGATAACATGGGGATGTCACTTCCTGGATAACGTGGGGATGTCACTTCCTGGATAACATGGTGATGTCACTTCCTGGATAACATGGTGATGTCACTTCCTGGGTATCATGGTGATGTCACTTCCTGGATAACATGGTGATGTCACTTCCTGGATAACATAGTAATGTCACTTCCTGGATAACATGGTGATGTCACTTCCTGGATAACATGGTGATGTCACTTCCTGGATAACATGGCAATGTCACTTCCTGGATAACATGGTGATGTCACTTCCTGGATAACATGGTGATGTCACTTCCTGGATAACATGGCAATGTCACTTCCTGGATAACATGGTGATGTCACTTCCTGGATAACATGGTGATGTCACTTCCTGGATAACATGGTGACGTCACTTCCTGGATAACAAGGTGATGTCACGACCCGACTCCCAGAGCTGTGCAGGCTGTGGCTGCTGGAGAGGATGATGGCAGAGGGACACTGAGGGACACAGGGCACTGGAGGGACACTGAGCATCCATCTGCCATCCATCCATCTGAGCATCCATCCATCCAACTTTCGGGAGACAATACAATACTTTTCGCCGGACTTCTCCTTTAAGCAAGAGTTTCCTTCTGTACTCAAAAAGACGTTTTTCTACCCCCCCCCCCCCCCCACACACACGCACACACACACTTCAGAAGAAGCAGGATTTCTGTGTCCATTATGGTCTATGGAGAGGGAAGGGGCCAAGGGGATGAATGAGCACGGAGAGAGGAAAAGGCAGCCCTGTACAGCACAATATCCTGCAATCTTTTCTCACCAAGGTCCTGGATGAGCACTGACCTTTCTGACCTGTGAATCCAGCATTTATGTGCCGTGACAGTCTCCAAACTGTACAGCTGCTTCTCTGCTCTCCCTGTTCCCTCATCCCCCTTGGCCCCTCCTCCCTTCCTAGGTTATAATGGACTCAGCAGAACCCGACTTTGCTCCTCTGTAATAAAGACGACTTTGCCTGATAATGAGCAGGTAAGAAGTGAAGGGGGGGGTAGCGGTATACAGAACTGCTGGAAGTTCCATAGAATTGCAATGTTATACACTTATATTACAAGTCTATGGGGCATCTGACAGTTCCATATTCTGCTTACTTTAGGGGCAGACTACTTACCTTCTGGGAGTCTGAAATGGTATCTTGCCGCACAATCCAAATAAGAAATATCCTGTAAAATGGAGGGACGGCGTACACAATAGCTGCTATTCCTATTTCTGTTACAGCCCTTTATCTCTTCACTACCATCACACATTGATTTGGTTTTATTTCACGTCCTTTGTGCTGCTGTACAAAGGCTAAATTATGAAAATGTCACCTTCAAAATACTTCTAGATCTATCCGCCTTGTGGCTTACAGCGCAGTTACTGATAAACGATAAACCAAAGACTCATCTTAGGACACAGAGAACATTCATGGCTCCCAGCCTCTAAATTTACCTAATGACCTGTTGTTCCCGGTGAACTTCCTATCATTGACACACATGAGGAACGGTTCTGGAAAGTACGGTCATCTAGCACAATAGCCGCCATTTGGAAATAAAATACAGGCAAGTGCAAAGGTTTTTCACATAATGTGATTCTGTTTTTCCATGTTGGGCTGTCTACAGATCATTTAAAGTGTACTCATCATCATATATCTAAATAAAAATACATGCAGGCTTACTTGGCGCCAGTGTCTGTGATCCTTCCTGGACCCTTTTTATTGTTTTAATCTTTTGCTTTGGCAGCATTTAGCCCCATTCCTCTGCTCACCCTATCTGCAGTTCTCCTAAACTCTGTAGGTGTGTACAGGAAGTTATTGGTTTGGTTGATCCCGGAGGTCAACCGTCATCCATTTTTGCATGCATGTACTAGGCATTGCTCCCACTAGCCATATTCCTACTCCGCACTGAGGAGGGGCAAATACCCCGAAACAGCTGTCTGTGGATGGATACCTTGCTTGGGTGGTTTCCTTGATTGGAGACATTCCTTGGCTTGGTTGTTCCTTCCCGGAGCAAGGTCTGGCTAGTTCACTGACTTTGAAACATGTAAAGGTATCTCTGCAGTGTTCTTTTGCATATTTGATTTCCCAGGGGGCAGTGTTCTAGAAAACACTGACGTCGAGAAATGTGGTTGTGTCTCTGTGGTGTTTGGGTTGTTCTCCCTGAGGTCAACCAGCGTCCATTTGCATGCGCTTACTAGTCATTGCTCCCATTAGCCAGATTCCTACTCCACACTGATGAGGGGCAAATACTCCAAAACAGCTGTCTGTGGATGGATACCTTGCTTGGTGGTTTCCTTGATTGGAGACATTCCTTGGCTTGGTTGTTCCTTCCCGGAGGGAAGGTCTGGCTAGTTCACTGACGTCGAGACGTGATGGTGTCTCTGCAGTGTTCTTTTGCATGTAGAGGAAGTTTTGTCATCTGCCCCCACAGCCTGTCAAGTAAGGTCTGTAGACGAGGAAAAGTGTATCTGTCCTCACAGCCTGCCAAGGAAGGGCAGTAGAGGAGAACGTGATGTATCTGCCCCCACAGCCTGTCAAGGAAGGGCAGTAGAGGAGGAAGTGATGTATCTGTCCTCACAGCCGGCCAAGGAAGGGCAGTAGAGGAGGAAGTGATGTATCTGTCCTCACAGCCTGCCAAGGAAGGGCAGTAGAGAAGGAAGTGATGTATCTGTCCTCACAGCCGGCCAAGGAAGGGCAGTAGAGGAGTGCAGTAAGGAAACTCTGAGATTTTTATATCAGTCTCATATTATTTTATAAGTATATAGTTATATAACTGTATATATTAGTTGTTTTAATTCTTTAATTTAATTCTTCAACACTAAAGAAAATTACCATCTAAAACAATAAAACAGCAGCCCTGTGCCCAGGAATCCACCATAACCACTGATATAAAGCTTAGAATAACTACTACTCCCATAATGACAAAACACATCAGAGTTGCTCAGTAGCCCTAGCCTGCAATATAGTAATATACATATAAATATTAGTCAGTTGTGAATTCTCTTGTGTTTCCTGACTACTACACTACAGCTGCTGTGACATAATAGGAATTATAGAAGTAAAATGTCCACTCCTCACTGTAATAAAATAGAAACTTTGCCAACTTGTCTTTGTCAAGCAAGATCCATCCTGCACACCTGATACTGACACACTCGCCAGAAGAACAATGGCATAGCAAGCAGTCGTTCCCAGCATGACTATGGTCTCATACCCAGGCCGTGTCTGGGACTGCACAGCTCACTTCCTGTGTTTGGTCTCTTTATTTGAGAACAGACTAAATATCATCAGGAGGTAGAATGGAGCGGAGTGTGACAAAAAGGGAGACACCTAGTGGCCGCATGTTTAAAGGTCCGTCAATTTTTTTTTATTAAAGTATTGTATTGCCTTCCAAAAGTTATACAAATCCCCAGTATGCACTTATTACAGGAAATGCTTATAAAGTGCCTTTTCCCTGCACTTACTACTGCAGTGTACCCCTGCCAGCATCCTCTCCAGCAGCCACAGCCCGCACAGCTCTGGGAGTCGGGTCGTGACATCACCATGTTATCCAGGAAGTGACATCACCATGTTATCCAGGAAGTGACATCAACATGTTATCCAGGAAGTGAAGCCTTGATGCAGTAGAAAGTGCAGGGAAAAAAGCACTTTATAAGCATTTCCTGTAATAAGTGTATATTGGGGATTTGTATAACTTTTGGGGGTAACAGAATACTTTAATAAAACATTTTGCCGGACTTCTCCTTTAAGGTTTATTTATATATATATTAAATATATATTTAATATGTTTTTAAAATATATTTTCTGTATGTAACAATAAAGTATTTTTTGATAAATTTAGTATCTTGTCCAGCATCTTTTAGTTGTAGGTTATATATATTGTTCTGATGTATATGGATATTGGTTATTAGAGGTCCTATTTTGAAAAATTATATATAGAAAAAACATATTACATTGTATATTACAAAGCTACTTGCCATCACAACTCTTAGGCTGCATTCACACGTTCCGTGAAGCACAGACACATTTATAACCCATTGCTTTGTATGGGGCAATTCAGGTGTTTTCTCGGATCCCTGTGAAAAAATAGGACGTTATGACTCATAATGGAAGCGCGGCACAGAATCCCCCATAGAACGAGACTTGTGTTTTCCACAGATGGGACATCCGTGCATGATCCATGAACACGGATGGAAAACGGATGCAAACGTGGACGGTTTTGCACGGATCACGGATTAACCAGGAAAAACAGTGAACATGTGAATGCTGCCTTACTGATTCATTTAGAAAAAAAATGGTTAATTACATCCTACTTTTATTACAAAGGCAATGAGAGCCTTGATGTTTGATCACGATAAAAAAAAGAGGCTTAAAATTTATCGGAGAGACATACAAAACCATTAGAGGGTTGTTTTTTTTAACATGGATGTGTTCCTACTGTGCACCTCTCAGATAGAGATCTCGGCAAAACACGTAGTCGGTTCAGAACTCTGTCTTCAGGCACTAATACATTATTCATCTTCTACAATGACATATTTTAGAGGTGAAACAGCTCAGAGGAAAGGTGTAGATATCGCTTCTCCTTTGTGTTGGCATGGTGGCTGGCTAGAATGTTTCTCTTAAATGGTGCAGGCGGCCTCGCTACAATTGATGCTTTGTTCGGAAATGAATTCTATACGTGTTACAGGAGCAAAGTACAAAGCGCCGAGCGTCTGCATTGTAGCCGATGCGTTTGACAAAGGGGCGACTAATTCTGTGCTGTTCAATTATGCCAATTAAAGGGTAATCCGTGTGTTTGCACCGTCACAAGTGAGCCGTAAATGGTCTATTTATACTGAAGAGAAGAAAACTGTATGTTTTCTATAGAGCTTGTGTGCTAAAGAACCAAACGCCCCGGAATCCGTTCATTATTCTGTATAATGAGTCATCAGCCGCATATTTAGAAAGCTGTTTAAGCCCCATGGAGCTATTTATTATAGCAGAAAAATCTAAAGTTCAGCTTGGTTGACATTTCAATGGGTTCTTCTCTTTCTAAAGCGAGGATCTAATGGCGGTGACATTTAAATAAGTGAAATGGGGGTGATTGGCACTTCTATTATAAAGAGGCTACTTTATAATTTGTTTAAAATGTTCACTTCTTCAGTAAACAAATGCTCCGCGGCTTATGCAGTGACTTGTAGGATATTCGTATACGTCGCCGAGACCTTTTGTGTTTGACTTTTGGAAAGTGTTTTTAGGGTAAATGACTGACGCAGAAGTATACGTTTATTCTCAGATGTAAATGGGATGAAATGGGAAAAGTTAGCTAGAAAAAAATGTTTTTGAGCTTTCATTATAAGTATGAAATGCTTAAAGGGGTAATCCACGTAAGAGCTAAAAAATTAAATGATCCCAAACCTAGCCAGTCTTACTCACCAAGTCCTTCTGAGTATTGTGAGCCGTCTCCTATCTTTCTAGATGCAGCCGTTCCTGAGTTACAAGTTTTTCTAAAAGCCGATCTATATCCAAGATGGCGCCGGCCAGGAAACTACATTTCCCATCATGCATTTCCCTGATTGGTCCATTTGTGTGCTCGCCCCCTTAGGTTTTTTTCCTGCCCACTGTTGTCATTATTATTGTTTTACTGATTTTGCATCACATCACCCCAATATGTATTCCATACTAGCTGATGATGTAGCAGAGCTGACACACACATGGTGTAGCTATGTGCTGCATAATGGGCATCTGTTTACTGGGGTATGTTGTGTAGGTTTAGATCTCTGCTTGCTGACTATGAATGAAAACATTCAACTTCCATCCAGACTCTAAGAACATCCATAAAACTTACAATATACAGAGCTGTGACACAAAAACAGGTACATATGCCTTCATTCACTGACAGCAAGCAGAGATAGAACTATAAATTTTCATATTACAGAAACCTAGGCTCAGGGACATATGTCTATGGAAGCAGCACAGGTGCATGGAGATGATACAGATAATGTCTCCTGGGGTCGGGTTACCAAGTCCATAGAAAGCTAACCAGACCCTCAGAGTGGAGATCACATGGCCTGTGTCAACAAAAGGAGGGGGGAAGAGGGAGCTGAGCATGGTCAGAATGGACAGAGATGATTTTAGACATCCAGAGGGGGAAGTATGAGAAGAGAACAGGAAAAGAGTGCGAGATAGGTTATACATGTATATTAGACATAGGGTGGTAATGGGAAGGGGGATCATTTAGAATTTTTTTTTTTTTTTTCACATAAAAATGTATCCAAGACCCAATATTTGGCAGATTTCCATTAAGATCCTGTTTTCTCCATTAAGATCCAAATGAACCTAAAAACTGGAAAAAAAAAAAGGCACTTGCTGCAACTGGCCAGAGCTCACGTCTCTAACGTGCCCTCCAACTATTATAATTCATGTTCTAAATTGCTGATAGCTGCTGTTGGGTCTATGAGACACATGGTACCTGTGATGGTTTGTGCTGCCGCAATGTAGAAATCATTTTTATTCTCCTGTGCAAAGTGTCAAACAAGTGTTTTAAAGCTTCTGATCTGCAAGCTGGAATGTCTCCTCACCCCCCGTCCCATCCATGATCCTACTTGATTGTCAGCAATCTGTAAGCTTAGGCCCATGCAGGGATAAGGATGGGAAGCCTTGAGGCTTTTCAGCGTGCAGTAAATCAGAAGCTTGGAAACATCTATTTGACACTTTACACCAGAGAATAAAAACATTTTTTCTATGGTATAGAAAAACAGATAGATAAATGAAAAGTACCGCGTGTCTCCTTGACCTAACAGTGTCAGCAGTTTGGAAGGTGATTTGAAGCTGAAAGATGTCCTGTCAGGGAACCAATCACTCAAAAAATGGCTATAAGGCCAATAAGAGGTGGGCGTGAGTCAAAGCCCCGTAATCTCCAAGATGTCACTGAGAGGCGGTGTGTATCTCCAGCATAAGAGAGGCGGTGTGTATCTCCGGCATAAGAGAGGCGGTGTGTATCTCTGGCATAAGAGAGGCGGTGTGTATCTCCGGCATAAGAGAGGCGGTGTGTATCCCTGGCATAAGAGAGGCGGTGTGTATCTCCGGCATGAGAGGCGGTGTGTATCCCCCGCATAAGAGAGGCGGTGTGTATCCCCGGCATAAGAGAGACGGTGTGTATCTCCGGCATAAGAGAGGCGGTGTGTATCTCCGGCATAAGAGAGGCGGTGTGTATCTCCAGCATGAGAGGCGGTGTGTATCCCCCGCATAAGAGAGGCGGTGTGTATCCCCGGCATAAGAGAGACGGTGTGTATCTCCGGCATAAGAGAGACGGTGTGTATCTCCGACATAAGAGAGGCGGTGTGTATCCCCCGCATAAGAGAGACGGTGTGTATCTTCGGCATAAGAGAGACGGTGTGTATCTCCGGCATAAGAGAGGCGGTGTGTATCTCCGACATAAGAGAGGCGGTGTGTATCCCCGGCATAAGAGAGACGGTGTGTATCTCCGGCATAAGAGAGGCGGTGTGTATCTCCGACATAAGAGAGGCGGTGTGTATCTCCGGCATAAGAGAGGCGGTGTGTATCCCCGGCATAAGAGAGACGGTGTGTATCTCCGGCATAAGAGAGGCGGTGTGTATCCCCGGCATAAGAGAGGCGGTGTGTATCCCCGACATAAGAGAGGCGGTGTGTATCTCCGGCATAAGAGAGGCGGTGTGTATCTCCGGCATAAGAGAGGCGGTGTGTATCTCCGGCATAAGAGAGGTGGTGTGTATCCCCGGCATAAGAGAGACGGTGTGTATCTCCGGCATAAGAGAGGTGGTGTGTATCCCCGGCATAAGAGAGGCGGTGTGTATCTCCGGCATAAGAGAGGCGGTGTGTATCTCCGGCATAAGAGAGGTGGTGTGTATCCCCGGCATAAGAGAGGCGGTGTGTATCCCCGGCATAAGAGAAGCGGTGTGTATCTCTGGCATAAGAGAGGCGGTGCGTATTTCCGGCATAAGAGAGGCGGTGCGTATCTCTGGCATAAGAGAGGCGGTGCGTGTCTGTGGCATAAGAGAGGCGGTGTGTATCTCCGGCATAAGAGAGGCGGTGTGTATCTCCGGCATAAGAGAGGCGGTGTGTATCTCCGACATAAGAGAGGCGGTGTGTATCCCTGGCATAAGAGAGGCGGTGCGTGTCTGTGGCATAAGAGAGGCGGTGTGTATCTCCGACATAAGAGAGGCGGTGTGTATCCCCCGCATAAGAGAGGCGGTGTGTATCTCCGGCATAAGAGAGGCGGTGTGTATCTCCGGCATAAGAGAGGCGGTGTGTATCTCCGGCATAAGAGAGGCGGTGTGTATCTCCGACATAAGAGAGGCGGTGTGTATCTCCGGCATAAGAGAGGCGGTGTGTATCTCCGACATAAGAGAGGCGGTGTGTATCTCCGGCATAAGAGAGGCGGTGTGTATCTCCGACATAAGAGAGGCGGTGTGTATCCCCGGCATAAGAGAGGCGGTGTGTATCCCCGGCATAAGAGAGGCGGTGTGTATCTCCGGCATAAGAGAGGCGGTGTGTATCTCTGGCATAACAGAGGCGGTGTGTATCTCCGGCAAAAGGAAGACGGCGGAGCGCAACCCACCTCCCGGGGCACACGAAGGTCCGCCTCTTTTTGATGTCATAGCGGACACGCCCTATGACCGTTACTACTTGCCGAAAGGAGACGCCCAGATAACTAATTGGGCTTTATTTCCATAGGGCGCTGGACTTTATAAATGGAAGTCTGCTCTTTATACCAGGCAGGGATGCAGGACACATGAATATGTTTGGAAAGTTTGCTGGATCGTGTAGCAACACGTTTCCCTAGCGTTATAGCCATTTTTTTGGTTCCTTTTAAAACTGCTCTACCTGCTCAACTGCACCTGAGCAATAATGTGGTTTTCCCATGGGGAGGCTGTGTGTTCCTTATCTGTCATTCTGAATCCAACCTGCACCTGTTTACCTGACCTTACCCCTTCCTGACCCTTGTGCACTACTTTGACCCCCTGCGTATGACCCACCAGAACTGTTGATATTGAACCTGCCTGCCATGACCCATTTGCCTGCCTGGACTCCAGCCCACCCAGCTGCTGGACTCCTACACACCTGTACCACCAGGACCCCTGCCTGTTTTCCCAGTGCCTGCTGTCACTGGAACCATCTGACCTACCTGGCCGGCTGCTTCCCACACCAGGACCTTGGGAAGCAACCTGATGCCCTTTAGTAGCAAAAGTCCAGTTTTGCATTGTAGATTGGGATAAAGGGTGAAAATCTTAAGGGCATTTAGGGTTCTATTACACAAAGCGATAATCGTCTCTACTTGACCGATTACCGGCCGTTCCGGGCAATAACTGTTTCATGTAATAAGTCGTGTTTTAAATCAACGATCAGCCGATGTGCACAACGTCAGCTGATCGTTGATTTAAAGCATGACCTAAAGACCACGGTTCCCTCCTATGGGCCGCCCGTCTGGGCCGCCCGTCTCAAACAGCCCCCCCCCCCCCCTTCCCGCTCGATGTCTGCACGTGTGATAGCAGAGACTAAGAACGAGGAGCAAACAAGCTCTGACATGACAGGTCAGCAATCGCTTGCTCTGAAATATCGGGCTGTCTAGTACGGTCCATACCCATTGGGATGTTACAGCACCCTATCATTCTCATTTTAAACACATTGCAGGTTAAAAAAAAAAAAAAAAGGATTCTGCAGTGTGAACTGCACCATAGTGATTTAATTACTATTTTACTATCAATATAAATTATAGTAGGAGTAAGAAATAAATTCAGTCTTAGACCAGGATCCTCACATCCTCCTCCTCCGCAGCAGCAGCTTCCTATACAATTCCCAGCAGCAGATCTATTTCTCAGCTGTCTGATATGTCAGCAAGTATTTCTACAGGAAAGTAGTGTAGAGCCGAATCAATCAAGAGCTACAGTAGCTGCTATAGGTTGTAGTGTTCTTGTCTTCAGGGTGCGGTACAGGGAAAGGTATACAAGTCATCAAAGATTACACAGACGCCATCCAGCAACGAAAATACCCGCCAGCAAGAACACAGCATGAACTTTTCTTATTTTTTAATAAAAAAAAAATATTATATATATATATATATATATATATATATATATATATATATATATGCTATCACAAATTTTCTATGGATTGTAACCATTTGGCATCCGTATTTCCGTAAAAAAAAAAAAAGATGAGACATTAGTAACACTGATTTCTATTGGGCTTTTCACAGTCTGTAGTTTTAGAGATTCGCAATCTATAACGCAAAAATAAAACAAGGATATGTCCGATTACGGCTGTAATTGTGGCACTGATGCCCCAAAGGAAGTCTCATTTTTCCTGATCCGTAATTTTTATGTAAGAAACGTCCGTAATTTCCAAACAAAATCTGGATTACCTACGGATCCATGATTTGCGGATGCATTACGGACAATTTTAAATAGTTCCATTTTAAAAGTTGGCGCCTGTCATTAATCGCAGGAAGACTAGTTGTAATGGATTCACACGTCCCGTATCGCAGCGGATTTGATCTGAATAACTGAACACAGCAATAAATCCGCACCATCAAATCCGCTGCGGTACATATGAAGGCACCCTAAAGAGGACTTCAGCATTTTTTTTCTTTCAAATCAACTGGTCTCAAAAAGTTATATAGATTTTTAACTTCTTTCTATTTAAAAATCTATTTATGTCTTTCAGTATTTATCAGCCGCTGTATGTCCTGCAGGAAGTGGTGTATTCTTCCCAGTCTGACACAGTTCTCTCTGCTGCCACCTCTGTCCATGTCAGGAACTGTCCAGAGCAGAAGCAAATTCCTATAGAAAACCTCTCCTGCTCTAGACAGTTCCTGACATGGACAGAGGTGGCAGCAGAGAGCACGGTGTCAGACTGGAGAGAATACACCACTTCCTGCAGGACATACAGCAGCTGATAAGTACTGGAAGACTGGAGATTTTAAAATAGAAGTAATTTACAAATGTATATAACTTTCTGATACCAGTTGATCTGAAAGAAAAACATTTATGCCGACGTACCCCTTTAAATGGGGCAGAATTTGAAGACCAGAAAAAGATCATGGGCAAGAGTGGTGCTGTTTATAGAAAATAGACAGATCTCTCTGTACTGATCGCCTCTGACCACTAATAAAGAAATATCATTACAGACTACAGCAAACTGAATGGCAGGCTTTACAGAATACTGGCTTTAAACAACTTTAAAAGGAAATTACTTATTGTATATATAATGTTTTTATAACATACTTTTAAATCATTTTTTGTGACTTTTTTTTTTTCATTTTCCATTTGTCTCTCAATATTATAAAATAATCCTGATATCTTGCAGTTCTCATATTCACCACTGGGGCTAAAACTAAGCTGAGACTTCCAGTTGTGTCTGTGGTGATAAGAGGAGGCTGCTGTAAAGTGATCTGTGACACCAGTAGATAGAGGAGACAATAGCAGCTCCCTGTGGAATGACCTCTTCCCAGGTCACAGAGCGCGCTCAGTAATGTTTCACATTCATCTCAAGGGGACAGAGTCAGTCTATTGTCGTCTATGTCTATGAGTCTTACTGTAAAGCATGTCACTAAATGCTGTTAAGAAAAAAACAGGCAAGATGGCATAACAATGTGCAAAAAGTGAAATAAAAAAAATTAAAGTCAGAAAATTTAAACAGACTGGAATAAAAGAACAAGTTTTAGTATCTGACTCTAATCAGTAAAAGAACAATTTAGGTGACACCGTCCCTTTAAAAAAAACTACAGAATGCCAAGCTTAAAATATACAGCTCTGTGTAAAGTCCAACACATTGGAAGTGAAGCTTTCTAGGATGTAACAATGAAGCGCAAACAACAAAAACACCAATAAAAAAAGTTGTGGAGTGTGCGACTTATGTGAAGTGCGGCAGAGTTCAGGCATGATAAATGAGAATCATGAGGTTTCCCAGGCAGAAAAGCAGTCAGTGATAGAGCAGCAGAGGAGGCAGCAGAGGAGGCCGGCTACGCTGATTAAGACAGATACCCAAGGAACTCAATAATTAGTTTTTGATTCTGCCTGCCAGAAAAGTAAAACCTATGATAATGAAAAAATAAATTGAGTATCAGCCGCCATCTGCACTTCCTGAGCATTTTTAGAAACTCATCTCCTCAGGCTGGACACGTTTATGGTGGAAATGTCACTCAGAAATTATGGCGAACAGAACGCGGCCTTTCCGCCAACGCGCTGAGATTTACATTCTATCAGATTAACATGTCGGACATCACACAAAGTGCGGCAAATCCGGAATGATTTCCCTTCAAATCCGTCACTTCCAGGGTTGGAAACATTTCACTTCCTGTTAAGCCTTAAAGGAGAAGTCACAACCCGGCTGATGGACAGCTGATCACCAATCAGTGACTGGGGCAGGACGTTGCTCCAGTCACTGATTGGCTGTGCAGCTGTCCATCAGCATTTTCCCTCGAGTTGTGACATCATCCTGGGGCCGGTCAGACGGTGCTTCTCAGGCACGGGGAGAGGTAAGCGATGCTTCAATGTTACTCTCTCCCCTGCCGTCTGTTAAAAAGAGAGATAAAGGAAAGTCTCGGCACTCACCAAGTTCTTCTGTGTGCTTTATTGTGATATTCACATCATACAGGTACAAAAGTAGGAGGACGTGGCGTTTCGGCCTGTGGCCTTCATCAGCTCATGAAGTGAGTCCTCCTACTTTTGTACCTGTATGATGTGAATACCACAATAAAGCACACAAAAGAACTTGGTGAGTGCCAAGACTTTCCTTCATTGCTTGCTGGGACCAGTGCCTACCACGAGCACCACCACTACAGCAGAGTGCCGTATTACCTCTATACTAATGTTAAAAAGAGAGAGGCCGGAACTCGCCTTTAAAATAAAACACTTGAACCTTTGTTATATTCCAAAAACACCAATACTGGTGATCACAGCAATGCTTGTTATATCATTGGTATTTTGTACCCGTGTATAAAAGGGGTATTCTGGTTTTAAAAAACTGGATACAAAAACAAAAAAACTCCAAGATATATAACATTCTAATATAATATTATCATTAAAGGGCTAATCCACTAAAAAATTTTGATATGTTGCTACCCATGGTGAGACTAAGAATTCCTTCCATACTTCTTATTATTTATTCAGTTTCTTTCCTCCAGTTCTCAGCTGCTATTTTCTGCTAAAGACACAAAAATCTGTGTGTGAGCTTTTCTCTCTGTCTCCCCGTCCTCCCTTTTAGACAGCTGATGTAAATAAATCCCTGGCAGGCTGTATCTGCAACATTGTAGCATCTTTCTAATGCTGAGAGGGTTAATCTGAGGTCAAGTTGCTGATTAACTCTCTGTAATGAGTTCTCCGAGCATTAAAAAGAAGCTACAAGGTTGCAGATACAGCCAGCCAGGAACTTGTTTACAGTACATCAGCTGCCTCAGAAGGGAGGGGGGAGGAGAGGGAGACAGAAAGAAAAGCTTTCAAACAGTTTTTGTGTCTTCTGCAGAAAGCAGCAGCTCAGAACTGGGGGGAGGAGACTGAATAGATAATAACAAGTATGGAAGGAATTGTTAGTCTCACCATGGGCAGCAACATATCAAAAGTTATGTATTAGAGCAATACCTCTTTAATAGTACTGGCTTTAGCATGCTTCACCCCTGACAAATATGTATTGTCTCCTGTCTTTCTCTGTAGATAATGCATCATCCTCTGATGTCAGAGTAGGCTTGGCTGGACACCCAGCATATCCCCCGTCACCATCAGCTATTTGCCAGGGCTGTGCTCCTAGTATACACAGTGAAACAGAGCAGGAAGCAGATAGCTCCATCCACTGTGTAGTGGCCAAGATTGGTTACTGCAGCTCAGCTCCTATTGATCTGAATAGAAGCTGAGCTGCAGTAACCAATAATGGCCACTACACAGTGGATGGAGCTGTCCGCTTTCATATGTGTTTCACCAAACAGCTGATCGTTGGGGGTGCTGGGCGTCAGACCCTCGCTGATCTAATATTGATGACATTTCTCGCGGATTCGCCATACTTTGCAAAACAAGTTTTCAGAAAGGATTCGGTGCAAGCACATTCATATCTCACAGGCAAAAATGTTCCTATAAAGCGTATTAGCAGAGAAGACGCTCCTTCCTCTGTAGATAAGCTCAACCAGAGCCGGATTTAGCTCAGAGGAGGAGGAGGAGATGGTCGGACATTTTCACCAGGATTCACTTTGAACCTTTCCAAAGCACAAACATCAAGCGGAGATTTTTAAAAGGAAAACCTAAAGCGAATACAACCTTGGCTGCGGCGTAATGTGAAGTCTGGGTAAGGTTTTGGACATCTAAAAACCCTGCTGTCTCACTAAAATAAAAGTGGAATAAACTCACTTTTAAGATTTTCCATCCACAAGTCAGCCGAGGACCCAAACAGTGCTGGTGTAAAATATTGTATTAAAGGGCTATTCCGCTGAAATATAACTTTTGATATGTTGCTGCCCATGGTGAGACTAACAATTCCTTCCATACTTGTTATTATCTAGTCAGTCTCCTTCCCCCAGTTCTCAGCTGATGGTTTCTGCTGAAGACACAAAACTCTGTGTATGAGCTTTTCTCTCCTTTAAGACGTCTGGTGTAAAAAAAAAAAAAAAAAAAAAAAGTCTTTGGCTGGCTGTATCTGCAACTTTTTATCTTCTTTGTAATGCTGGGAGGGTTAATTTGTGGTCAAGTTGCTGATGAACTCACTGTATTTAACCCTTTCACGACCTGGGATCATTGATGCCTCAATGCCCAGGTCATGTTTGGACATCAGCTTACGGGACCATAATGATCCCATAAGCTGATGTCCCTATGTCTGCCCCCTGTCCTCTGTTCCCTGACGCTGTTACAATCTTGTGACAGTGGCAGGGGAGAGAGGAGAGGGGACAGAGCTCACGGGCGTGCGCCCCGTGCGCCCAGCCTTCCCTCCCGACCCCCGCCGGCCTCCGTAGCCAGGATCACTTCGCAGAGCCCCGATGGACACCGGAGAGAGAATTCTCCCTCTGTAGAGGGAGAATTCTTTATCTGGAGCCCTATAGATACTGCGGTCGTGCTGACCGCAGTATCTGTAGGGTTAACTCTCAGCACCAGAGCACGGCTGAAAGTTGCGGCGGGTTCCCAGCTATCACTGATAGCCAGGTCCCGGTGGGGATGACACAGGCACAGCTCCTGCGCCTGTGTTATCCTTGATTGTTAATTAACGTCGCTGCAGCATCAGGCATAGGCTGCAGCGACGTTAGTTAACAGTGCAGCGGCGTTCCACTTGTTTAGCTGTCTAAGAAGGGAGGGGGGAGGAGAGGGAGATGGAGAGAAAAGCTCCTACACATTTTTTTGTGTCTTCAGCAGAAAGCAGCAGCTAAGAACTGGGGGAAGGAGACTGAATAGATAATAACAAGTATGGAAGGAATTGATAGTCTCAGCATGGCCATAGACATATCAAAAGTTCTGTTTGAGCAGAATACCCCTTTAATTTATTTTTTTTTTGTAATACAAAACAGGTAGAAAAGTTACAGGCACATGGTGGAAACATTTGAACAGTCAGAATTGAATACAACGTGACCCTGTAGGGACGGATATTTTACATGTTTTAAAGATCAAAGTAGGTGGCTCAGATTTATTTAGGGAATATTTACTAAGGTCAATGGTTTGTAAAATAAGAATATAGATGTATATGTGATATTTATTATCTAGAGAGTATGCTTAGAAACTGGATTATTCTGTAAGTTAGAAAATCTTTGGTTAGAAGCTGCATCTGATACCTCTGCATTGATATACAATATGTAGATCGTGTTTTACCTCAAGCAAGGATTGTTTTACATATAGAACCATGCGTCAAAGTGCTGATAAGCTGTAACTCAGTCATCTCTGACCTTCAGTAACATAATGTACAGCACTGATCAATACTCGCCTATTGTAAGGAAGCAGATTTCCAGGGCTTTCAGATTATCAGGTGTTCACCTTAAAGAGGGTTTAGTCAGATTAGCTACAACCTTGACTCTGCTCTCTGTCATTGATTGCATTGTAAGCTATTAAGAGCTACAAGCTAATAACTACTGGCAGATTATATGCACAGATAAGTGGTCAGCACCCAATGAGAACGTCCAAGCTTTCTTATATTAAGCACAAAGGCAAGGCCCCTGGATTCCAGGGTATTCATGCAGAAGACAAGACCAGATTTCTTCAGCTCTTTCAAAAATTCATAATTTTATTGTTGCATTTCTTAAAACCAACCGACGCGTTTCGAACCTTCCAGGTTCTTATTCAGGATATCTGGATGTGGATGGATAAGGTGTCCCGTGTATCCTCCTCCTGAAGATATGGCACCTCAGAGTTCTTTTACCGTCGACTGTACTTTTCCCTTATCCATCCACATCCAGGTATCATGAATAAGAACCTGGAAGGTTCGAAACGCGTTGGTTGGTTTTAAGAAATGCAACAATAAAATTAGGAATTTTTAAAAGAGCTAAAGGAATCTGGTCTTGTCTTCTGCATATTTTATATAGACAGCCTTTGTGACCATACGGACAGTGAAGCCTGACTTTGAAGTGAGATAGATAGAAAATCACAGCATGAAATCACAAACTTAAAAGACACTTAAAAAGACAAAATTTAAATTTATTTATTATTGCGGGAAGACTATTTATTATTATTAATAATTTATTATTCTTATTTATTATAAATGTATTTATTAATTATTGCGGGAAGACTAATTATTATTATTGTTAGTATTATCATTATTATTTATATTATTATTATTATTATTATTATTATTATTATTATTATTATTTATATTATTATTCATTTATCATAAATGTATTTATTTATTTTCAATTATTATTTAGAAAACAGGAAAAAAAGAAAAAAAAAATCTGCCCTGCTGAGAACAACAAGAAATATTCTGATAGGTCAGGCACACTGTATCAGGAAGACAAAGGAGCGAAGTGAACAATAAGTTACAAAGTTGGATTTTTGGCGTGAGTTTTAAATAGAGATGAGCAAACCTTTCAAAGTTGGGTTTGTCAGGTTTGCCGAACTTTGAGTCAAAATTTGGGTTCGTCCAAAGCGAACCTTAGGGGGTGATCCAGTACTACAAAAACATGGCCACTTTCTATCAAAGAGAAAACACAAATCTTGTCTCCAGTTCAGGTGCGGTTTGCAATTAAGCTCCATTTACTTCAATGGAACTGAGCAGCAAAACCCCACCCAATCTGGACACAAGAGTCAATGGAGGAAAGTGACCATGTTTTTGTAGCGCTCGATAACCCCTTTAAATGGCTTGCACCAAAACTGCATGTGTTTGTCCCAATGTTGCTGTTGGAAATAAAAAAACAGCAGCATGCTGTAATAAATAAATATACACAAAAGAAGCTGGCGGTGGAGGAAGCAATACACAAAGTGCAAAGAGCATACAGAAAACTGTATGCAGCTGCTTAATCCCCTAAAATAATAAATTGTAAGATAATGATGATGATGCGCATTGACAGTAAGTTTATGGCGTCCTATCTCAGGGTAGTATAAACTAGTGACAGAGAAGCTAAACAGGTTCTGTGCAGCTGATCCAGAGATCTCCTCCTGAATAACATGGACAATAAGTAGTCCTCTCCATTATGTGCATGAGCTCAGTAGCCCTGGATATTCATGAGAAGCAGAAAACTCCGCCCACCAGCCTCTAATTGGCAGTTATCTATTCATATACACCAAGTTAAGTAACATACCCACCTGTTTAGCATTTCTGTCACTAATTGATGATGCCCTCATTTAAGCCAGCACAAATCTAGGGACAGATTCCCTTTAAGGCAGCGTTACTATGATAGTTAACGTTGGTATCAGTACATGGTGCTAGAAGTCCCCCTCGTCCTCTTGGTGTCCCGGTCGGTGTCTGGTCTGTGTCTCTCCCTCGGCTCTTGCATTCCTCTCGATAGGGCTGTGTAAAGTGAATGGCCCCCATTCTGGGCACACTATGAGGCCATTCAATGCACACTGCTCTATTGGAGGAATGCCCGCACGAGGAGAGGGAGCGACACAGACCAGACACCCAACCGGGATGCCGAGAGTGGTGGAAAGTGTTTTTAGTATCATTCTGTGTGTGTCCAATGCCATCCTATATCTGCAGAACCACGTACTGAGGCCAACTGTCATATCCAGGGGCATAGCTAGAATTCATGGGGCCCTATAGCACCAAACCGTATGGGGCCCCATGAATCCTGTATGCCCAACTCCTCTCCTCCCCTTCCTCCATATACTCACCCAGCCAGGTGCAGTCCCCTGGCGTTCCTTTATACTGCCAGCTCCCCGGCACAAGAGTGACATCACTTGTGCACTGGGGAGCCAGGAGAGCAAGGAACGCCAGGGGACTGCCTGGCTGGGTGAGTATGTCTGTGTGGGGGAAGGGGGAGGGGTTAAAAAAACCTGCGTTCTGGAAAATGTACTGTACTTAATAAAAACTAGCCAAGTGATTATTTAAGTGATTGTTCAAAGATATATATATATATATATATATATATATATATATATATATATATATATATATATATATATATTTCTATAGAATATTTTCTTCTAAGGAACATAAATAATTTCCCTGTTAAACATTTACCAAACATTAGTCCATGATAAGTAACAGAAATCTGCGTGACTTTATTAGGAATCTTTCTAAGGGTTTTTGATGTTTATGCAGCAACAATTTCCTTCCCTGTCTTGGATGGAAGCAACGTGCATGTCCCAGCGGTCAATACTTCCATTGTACTGAAGAGAGAATACAAACCATCCTGCTCCACTGATGAGCATGCAGCAGCAGCAATAAAACCCGCCGGGGAAGCATAATACCTTCAGTCTGGTGTCATTACCTTGTCACTTCTTCTTCATAACAACTCCGAAACACTTTGCCAAATTGCTTGTGCCTCAACAATAAAAGGTATTTGTCAGCTCAGAGTCGAGTAAACATAATTTTTCCCGACTCTAAAATAGTAATTGAGTATTCAAATCTCCTCCCGGAACCAGTTGTTGAATAGTCTGATACAAAAAAAAGGATTATATACATTGCAGATAAACCCAATAGAAAACAAAGAGTTATGGACGTTCAGGCTGGAAGTCTGTGACCGAGATAAAAACTCTACTTTACATAAAACTTTACTTATCATACATAAGACCTAAAATATAGAGGTAATAAATCTAGAGGTCAGATATCTAAACCACACGTTAGTTTATGACACATCGGGTTATTTCCTGCCTGTGTGCAACGTGTCATTCAAAGGAAGCCAAAAATGGAGCCAAAGCGGAGTGTGGTTATAGTGGTGACAATCGAGAACATAACACCTTCCTAATCTGTACACTATATCACACAGAGCTTTCTATAGAAAAATACCATTTTAACAAGAACGTCTTTAATTGAGGAAATTGCCATTTTAAAACATATATATATATATATAAGGATTTTACCATTTAACTGGCCTGTACATATCCTTCCATAGTCAGGTGAACATGAACACTTCAAACAGACGTATAAATGTTAGGGTCTGGGAGGTATGAGCCTAATACACACTCAGCCAGATATATACAACCCCCCAAGCCTGATTCCTGCACCCTGAGCCTCAAAATCATACCCAGATATTTACACCCCATGAGCCTGATTACTGCACTCTAAGCCTCATAGTCACTCCCCAATATGTACAACCCCCCAATCCTGATTCCTGCACCCTGAGCCTCATAATCACACCCTGATATATACACCCGACGAGCCTGATTCCTGCACCCTGAGTCTCATATTCATACCAAGATATATACAACCCCCAAGCCTGATCCCTGCACTCTGGGCCTCATAGTGACACCCAGATATATAAAGCCCCCTAGGCCTGATTCCTGCACCCTGAGCCTCATATTCATACCAAGATATATACAACCCCCAAGCCAGATTCCTGCACCCTGAGCCTCATATTCACACCCAGATATATACAACCCCCAAGCCTGACTCCTGCACCCTGAGCCTGATATTCCTACCAAGATATATTCAACCCCCAAGCCTGACTCCTGCACCCTGAGCCTCATATTCACACCCAGATATATACAGCCCCACAAGCCTGATTCCCACACCCTGAGCCTCATATTTACACCCAGATATATAAAACCCCCAAGCCTGATTCCTGCACCCTGAGCCTCATATTCACACCCAGATATATACAACCCTTTAAGCCTGATTCCTGCACCCTGAGCCTCATATTCATACCAAGATATATACAACCCCCAAGCCTGATTCCTGCACCCTGAGCCTCATATTCACACCCAGATATATACAACCCCCCAGGCCTGATTCCTGCACCCTAAGCCTCATAGTCTCACACAGATATATACAACCTGCCAAGCCTGATTCCTGCCCCCTGAGCCTTATAATTATACCAAGATCTATACAAACCCATAAGCCTGATTCCTGCACCCTGAGCCTCATATTCACACCCAGATATATACAACCCCCCAAGCCTGATTCCTGCACCCTGTGCCTCATATTCACATCCACACATATAGAACCCCTAAGCTCAGGGCCGGGACAAAGAGTAGGCAGGGGTAGGCGATGGCCTAGGGCGCCAAACAGCAGGGGGCGCCACCAGGCCGAACCCGGAAGCAGCACACAGGAGGTGATTACATCAGCCCCATGTCGGGAGATACACAGGTCTGTGAGTCTTCTGCTGCTGCTCCACAGGGCGGGGGGAGGGGCGGCCTCCGGCTGAAGACACTGCTCGGGCTGAGCTCCCTTTGCCAGGAGGCGTCTGACCTGGTGCAGGAGGCCAGTATGGGGGACTGTGCAGCATTACACATCCGCCTGCCTGTGGGAGCTGCTCAGCTGTCGGGCCAGAGAGGAGGAGGTGAAGAACGGCAGCCTGCAGACACAGCACATGGTGACCAGAAAGTGTCTGCCTGTGTTTTGTGTCCTGGGCCTCTCCTGTCAGCTGCTCATGGCTGCATCATTATCATCAGCAGCAGCAGCAGCAGCAGCAGACCCCTCCATGACAGTCCCAGGACGGTGAGGAGAGAAAGTGCAAGCAACCTAGCTGAGAGGTAGCTGTTTTGTGCCTGTGTATGTGTACAGCAACAACAAGAGTGTGTGTGTGTGTGTGTGTGTGTATATATATATATATAAGTGTGTGTTGTGTATACATGAGTGTGTGTGTGTGTGTGTATATAAGTGTGTGTGTGTATACATAAGAGTGTGTGTGTATACATAAGAGTGTGTGTGTATACATAAGTGTGTGTGTATACATAAGTGTGTGTGTGTATATAAGTGTGTGTGTATACATAAGAGTGTGTGTGTATACATAAGTGTGTGTGTGTATACATAAGTGTGTGTGTGTATACATAAGAGTGTGTGTGTATACATAAGTGTGTGTGTGTATATAAGTGTGTGTGTGTGTATACATAAGAGTGTGTGTGTGTATACATAAGAGTGTGTGTGTGTATACATAAGTGTGTGTGTATACATAAGAGTGTGTGTGTGTGTGTTTACATAAGTGTGTGTGTGTGTATATATAAGTGTGTGTGTATACATAAGTGTGTGTGTGTGTGTGTATATATAAGTGTGTGTGTATACATAAGAGTGTGTGTGTGTATATACATAAGAGTGCGTGTGTGTGTGTCACTCTGAGAGGTAGCTGTTTTGTGTCTGTGTGTCTGTGTGTATGTGTACATAAGAGTGAGTGTGTGTGTGTGTATACATAGGAGTGTGCGTGTGTATTCATAAGAGTGTGTGTGTATTCATAAGAGTGTGTGTGTCACACTGAGGTGTAGCTGTTTTGTGTGTGTGTGTGTCACTTGGGTAGCTGTTTTGTGTCTGTGTGTGTGTGTGTTTACATGTGTGAGAGTGTGACTGTGTGTGTGTGTGTGTGTGTGTATATGCATAAATATGTGTCTGTGTGTAAATGCATAAATATATATACATAAAAATATATGCAACTGGGGGCAGCACACAGGGGATATATATACAACTGGGGGCAACACACAGGGGATATATATACAACTGGGGGAAGCACACAGGGGATATATATACAACTGGGGGAAGCACACAGGGGATATATATACAACTGGGGGAAGCACACAGGGGATATATATACAACTGGGGGAAGCACACAGGGGGGGTCTATATACTACTGGGGGAAACAAACGGGATATATATACATATGGGGGGGGGGGGCGCCATTTGCCTTCTCTGCCTAGGGCACCAAAATTCCTTGTCCCGGCCCTTCCTAAGCTTGATTCCTGCACCCTGAGCCTCATATTCACACCCAGATATATACAACCCCCCAAGCCTGATTCCTGCACCCTGCGCCTCATATTCACATCCACATATATAGAACCCCCTAAGCTTGATTCCTGCACCCTGAGCCTCATATTCACACCCAGATATATACAACTCCATAAGCCTGATTCCTGCACCCTGAGCCTCATATTCATACCAAGATATATGCAACCCCCCAAGCCTGATTCCTGCACCCTGCGCCTCATATTCACATCCACATATATAGAACCCCCTAAGCTTGATTCCTGCACCCTGAGCCTCATATTCACACCCAGATATATACAACTCCATAAGCCTGATTCCTGCACCCTGAGCCTCATATTCACACCCAGATATATACAACCCCCCAAGCCTGATTCCTGCACCCTGCGCCTCATATTCACATCCACATATATAGAACCCCCTAAGCTTGATTCCTGCACCCTGAGCCTCATATTCACACCCAGATATATACAACCCCATAAGCCTGATTCCTGCACCCTGAGCCTCATATTCACACCCAGATATATGCAACCCCCCAAGCCTGATTCCTGCACCCTGCGCCTCATATTCACATCCACATATATAGAACCCCCTAAGCTTGATTCCTGCACCCTGAGCCTCATATTCACACCCAGATATATACAACTCCATAAGCCTGATTCCTGCACCCTGAGCCTCATATTCATACCAAGATATATGCAACCCCCCAAGCCTGATTCCTGCACCCTGCGCCTCATATTCACATCCACATATATAGAACCCCCTAAGCTTGATTCCTGCACCCTGAGCCTCATATTCACACCCAGATATATACAACTCCATAAGCCTGATTCCTGCACCCTGAGCCTCATATTCACACCCAGATACATACAACCCCCCAAGCCTGATTCCTGCACCCTGCGCCTCATATTCACATCCACATATATAGAACCCCCTAAGCTTGATTCCTGCACCCTGAGCCTCATATTCACACCCAGATATATACAACCCCATAAGCCTGATTCCTGCACCCTGAGCCTCATATTCACACCCAGATATATGCAACCCCCCAAGCCTGATTCCTGCACCCTGTGCCTCATATTCACATCCACATATATAGAACCCCCTAAGCTTGATTCCTGCACCCTGAGCCTCATATTCACATCCACATATATAGAACCCCCTAAGCTTGATTCCTGCACCCTGAGCCTCATATTCATACCAAGATATATACAACCCCCAAGCCTGATTCCTGCACCCTGAGCCTCATATTCATACCAAGATATATACAACCCCCCAGGCCTGATTCCTGCACCCTGAGCCTCATAGTCACACCCAGATATATACAACCTGCCAAGTCTGATTCCTGCCCCCTGAGCCTTATAATTATACCAAGATCTATACAACCCCATAAGCCTGATTCCTGCACCCTGAGCCTCATATTCACACCCAGATATATACAACCCCACAAGCCTGATTCCTGCACCCTGCGCCTCATATTCACATCCACATATATAGAACCCCCTAAGCTTGATTCCTGCACCATGAGCCTCATATTCACACCCCATATTCACACCCAGAAATATACAACCCCCCAAGCCTGCTTCCTACACCCTGAGCCTCATATTCACACCCAGATATATACAACCCCCCCAAGCCTGCTTCCTGCACCGAGCCTCATATTCATACCAAGATATATAAAACCCCCCAGGCCTGATTCCTGCACCCTAAGCCTCATAGTCACACCCAGATATATACAACCCCCAGGCCTGATTCCTGCCCCCTAAGCCTCATATTCATACCAATATATATACAACCCCCCAAGCCTGATTCCTGCACCCTGAGCATCATATTCACACCCAGATATATACAGCCCCCCAAGCCTGATTCCTGCACCCGGAGCCTCACATTCACACCCCATGTGTCAGATTGGTGCTCTTCCTTGTATTTACACCCTCCGCAGCTTAGCATTCATACTCCTTTTTTAAATAAAGTTAAAACTGACCTAACTATTCAGGGAAAAGTAGAGATATACAACCAAATAGTAAAATTGTAATCTTGTTAAGGGGGGGGGGGAAGGGTGACAATGGTGTAACTATGAAATAAAAAGGTTAGAATCAGGCACCTGAAGTAACAAAATTATGTTGATTTTTTTCCCCCAAAATTGACTTTTTTTAACATTACAAGAAATAAAACTACTATTTGAGACTAACAAGTAAAAGAGTCTGCTTTCTCAGGAAGTGATATCCTTCTAGTATATTCATAGGTTGTCTCTACCTAAAGGGGTTGTGTCATAAAGCAAAGAAGGTAAAATCAGCCGTGTACCCCATACATATATGTACAGGAGAACAAATGTGCTGGTTTCCACTCTGACCTGTGACCCTGCTGTTACCAGGCAACAGTGCAGACAACTTTCCCACAATCCTTCTTACTTGCATGTGTATTGAAAATCAACTGCCAGTACTAATGGGACAGATCATGTGACTGAGAGTAAGCTGAGGATGAGTGACCCATCTTGGATGCCCAAAGGCGGGCTGTAACCAAGGGCAACGGGTGAGCAAAACAAAACAGCACATGAGGGATTAATGAGTCCGTATCTGTCAAACGATCCATTTTAGGAAATGCTTGTACATTAGAAATATGTTTCCTCTAACACAATGCATCAGTGTAGACCTAGTTTTTTTCTTGTGACACAACCCCTTTAATCTCTGCAATGGTAGTACAGTGACTGAGCCTCTGTGCCATCTCTGTCCATGTCAGGAACTGTCCAGAGCAGGAGAGGTTTTCTATGGAGATTTGCTGCTGCTCTGGACAGTTCCTGACATGGACAGAGGTGGCAGCAGAGAGCACTGTGTCAGACTGGAGAGAATACACCACTTCCTGCAGGACATGCAGCAGCTGATAAGTACTGGAAGACTGAAGATTTTTTTTATAGCAGTAACTTACAAATCTATATAACTTTCTGTCACCAGTTGATTTAAAAGAAAAAAAAAACTTTTGGTGAATAAGCCCTTTAAAGGTTCATTCCCTAATAGTCAGAGGTAATGTCACTTTTGAACCATGCCCATTTTTTGTCTCGACAAACTGAAATGAAACTTGGGAAAGTCTTAACAAGGGAGCTTGTGAATTATGTGAAATTCTCTCCGAGTTTCCAATTTAGTGCTATTGATTTATAAGGTCTTTTCAATTACTGAATTCTTCTCAGTGGAGCTGTGCGCGGCTCTGCTACGTGAGGATCATACCGGATGGGATCCAGGTGCTTACAAAGGGGCAGCCTGTGTCTCTCCAGAAGATGGATGCAGCCGCAAATAACCAGGATTTCCTAGGA
Source organism: Dendropsophus ebraccatus (assembly GCF_027789765.1). Classification (NCBI taxonomy): domain Eukaryota; kingdom Metazoa; phylum Chordata; class Amphibia; order Anura; family Hylidae; genus Dendropsophus; species Dendropsophus ebraccatus. The sequence continues at coordinate 6,481,225 of NC_091456.1, read as the reverse complement.
AACATTTATTAAAGGAAAATCTCAAATTCATTAACACAAGAATGAATTGTGTAGAAAAAAGTAAGCGGAGTAAATAGGAAGTGCAATGGTGATCGGGAGCGCGGCCGAATGTAGGAAGCCATTTGAATCCTGAAGAAAAGCAATTTGGGATCTTATTAAATGTCTTGCCTTTTTATTGTGTCTTCATGCTTGGGCGACTCCAATGGGAATTGTTGATCATAACGGAAACCGTTCCCACCATTCTGACTTGTGTTTATGTTATTACACCCGCTATTACAGGAGGTATGATAATGGCAATGTTCACACTACGTTTTTGGAATCCGTTTTCTACATCCGTTTTGATCCATTTTTCCATTGATTTCCATTATAAAAAAAGGCATCTTTCTTTTAACATACACAAAACGTAGTCGACCTAATTTTGCAAAAAAACGGATAAAAAAAAAAAGATTGCTGTGTGAACCCAGCCTTACACATTTTTTGTGATTTGGTCAAAAACTTGCCTAAAAAAACTACACCAGGGTGGGATTGAAATAGTGCTGCGCCAAAAGCAAAAAATTGCACAAGCTAATATGGTAGCTTACATGAGACCAAGTCCCCTCCGAGTGGGAAAAAAAAATGTGAAGCTGGCGGAAACTGTTCACAAATAGCGCAAACACCTTAATAAATGTTGATTTACATTTTCATGCCGTGCGCTAAAATACCAAATGAGCCAAAATAATGGTGCAAAGAGAATAATTAATCTGGTAACAAAAAAATGGAGAGAAATTGTACTGTAGATAGGAGTGCACTATATTGGAGCTCAGTACATCTGATACACCATTTTCTTCACGACATACAGCAGCTGAGAAGTACTGGAAGGAGTTTTTTTTTTTTTTTTTTAATAGAAGTAAATTAGGCTGGGTTCACACTACGTTTTTGCAACCAGTTATTTTCATGAATTTGTGTGCATTCGTTTTTTCATTGACTTCCATTATTTAAAAAAACGGATCCATTTTTTTTTAACATACATACAAACAGTCAATCTCATTTTTGTGTCTGTTAAAAAAAACTGATCCGTTTTGATCCGTTTTTTTATAATTGAAGTCAGTGGAAAATGCATTATTTTCCATCCGTTTCTCATCTGTTTGTTTTTTTTTCAAAAAATGGATGGGGGAAAGAAAAACCGGATTGCAAAAATGTAGTGTGAACCCAGCCTTACAAATCTCTGGCACTTTCTGGCATCCAGTTCATTTGAAAGGAAAAAAATATATTTTTTTAACCCACTTCTCATGGCCTCTTGGTTACACGCTCTCTTACATAGTGGTCTCACCTGCCTGAGAGTAAAATAAAGATTGGAATGCCAATGGGAATAAGAATTAGTGTAAATCAGGGCTGGGGAACCTTTTCCATGTCGAGGGCCGGTCGGGCATTAATAAAATCATTCGAGGGCCGCATAATGTCCGCGGCAGTGGGTTTGCAGCACCCGGGGCTAGGCAAAGTATTGTTCCCCTAGTGCCCCTGCTATTGTAGTTAACCCCCATCGATGCCCCTTGTAGTCTAGTTAACCCCCCAGTCATGTCCCTGGTAGCCTAGTTACCCCCCCCCAGTCATGTCCCTATTAGCCTAGTAACCCCCCCCAGTCATGTCCCTAGTAGCCTAGTTACCCCCCCCCCCCCAGTCATGTCCCTAGTAGCCTAGTTACCCCCCCCCCCAGTCATGTCCCTGGTAGCCTAGTTAACCCCCCCCCAGTCATGTCCCTAGTAGCCTAGTTACCCCCCCCCCCAGTCATGTCCCTGGTAGCCTAGTTACCCCCCCCCCAGTCATGTCCCTGGTAGCCTAGTTACCCCCCCCCAGTCATGTCCCTGGTAGCCTAGTTACCCCCCCCCAGTCATGTCCCTGGTAGCCTAGTTAACCCCCCCAGTCATGTCCCTAGTAGCCTAGTTACCCCCCCCCCAGTCATGCCCCTGGTAGCCTAGTTAACCCCCCCAGTCATGTCCCTAGTAGCCTAGTTACCCCCCCCCCCCCAGTCATGTCCCTGGTAGCCTAGTTAACCCCCCCAGTCATGTCCCTGGTAGCCTAGTTAACCAGAGTACCTGTCCCAAATAAAAAAATAAACATCCCACTCACCTTTCCTCCGCTCCCACACTGCCCAGGTCCTCTTCTCTCCCCTCTAGCCTGCGCCCGTCTTCTCCTGCAGGCGGTGCGTGATGAAATGACGTCAGGAAGACGTGCGCCGCTCTGGTAGGGAATGGGATGGCACTCACAGCATCCTCCTGTATCTGGCAGCAGTCACAGACACAGGAAGATGCTGTGAATGCCGGCTCCTGCCCCACCAGAGCGGCGCACATCACAGGGGAGCCGCGGGCCGCATCGGGAGGTCTCAGGGGCCGGTTCCCCACCGCTGGTGTAAATGATCTCTCATGCGCTGCGAAACATTATTGTGTAGCATTATAAGAAATAATTCTCTTTTCCTTAAGAAAGAACGGTCGTGGTTCTATTTCCTCAGTTAAGCGAGATATACTTTGTCATTTCCTAACTGCTGCCCGAGCTGTGTCACCCCGCCTACCCCTCCCTCATTGACGGAATGGGTCTCGGAGGTTAATCCTATTATGCATATGGAGGAACTAGTGGCGGAAGATGCAGCTCGTAACAAACAATTCTATCAAACTTTCTTCAATAAAAACATTTAACGTAAAAAAAAAAAGAAGAAAAATCGTCTTATTAATAGGCCTTAAATAGTGATATAATTTACACACACATATATATATATATATATATGGATTTCCTAATGATTTTTGATGGTTGTGAAACTAAATGCACTGAGCAGAGAAGAGTTCAGCTCCGGCGGCGACGGCACATCCACCTCTTCTACCTCGATGGATAAACCCATCAGTCAGTCTTCATGATTTCCACTTTTAGTTCAGTTAAGCTTCATTAAAAGCTTGATGCAAGGTTATATGCTGACGACCACAGAGCCCTACCCATCTGTTCTGGGAAGAAGGACTTAATGCACAGAATTAATCACGTCCTGATGGAAGATGACACGGTGACATTTTAGAGAGATAAATGGGGCGCCTTTGTGGAGCGGCCGGGCGGAATGACATGTGCAGGACCGGAGAACTGCTTCCTCATCTATACGCCATATAGCCCATTATTCCGTGTCTTATCAATGTAACGATAAATAAGGCTGGGTTCAAACTATGTTTTTCCATCTGTTTTTACAAAAAACGGAAGTATTTGTGTGCATCTGTTTTGATGCGCTTTTCCATTGTCAGGATTGTGCCTTTTCGTTCATCAGTTCAGGCTGTGCAGCGGAGAAGGCGCCAATTCCTGAACCTTGTCTGAACAGGGACCTGTCTTTGTGTATTCTGCCCGTCAGGTTTCTCTGTTACTCTGCTTCTGGGTTCCTTCAGCTGTTTGGTGCTGTGTTTATTTTGACTGACAGGTACCTCTGCCAATGAGGCTCTAGACCAGGCTACTGATCCATTATAAATAGTCTGACACTCCAGCAGTCTAATGCTGGCCATCGAGTTATACTCTGCTACAGCTTATACCTCTGTGTATTTCTGACCTTTGGCTTTGTTTCCTGATTTCCCTGACCTTACCGCCTGACTTTGACAACTCTTTTGGATCTTAATTTTGCACTTTTGACGCCCGACGTTGCTGACCCGGATTGTCTACTCTGGCCCATTGTGTTTGTTTTGTCTGTCACTGTTCTGTGTTACACTTTATCAGTGTAGGCACTGTCCTCGTTGTTGTCCGCAGCCACCTAGAGCTGTCCATGGCAAGTAGGCAGGGACAGTGGGCGGGTTCAGTTAGGACTGCCTTTTGCCATACCTGACGCTGACACTGCCATTAAAAAATAAATGGATGAAAATGAATCCGTTTTTTTAATGTACGCAAAAATGGGGTCATTATTTTGTGCGTCCGAAATCAAATCATAGAAATCAATGCATTCAGGAACCTACGGCCATTGTGTTCAATGACCACTAAGGCTGTGGGTGTCAGAATGTATTGTGTGAACATGGCCAAAAACTGCAACAATATGTGATGATTGGTCAGACTGTTGGTCTTATTACAGAGATATTATCCAAGTATTACATTCTATAAAATAATACCTACATAATAATAATAATAATAATAATACAGCATAAAGGCTTCTTATGCATGAACTACCAATGGCTCCTAACAGGGGCTGGCTGGAAAATTTTAGCCTGGGGGGCAAGCACACAGCACTGGCCCATGAGTAGCCGGCTAGCGGCCCATCCTTCAAGGACCACTCTAGGCCCTCACTTATTACACTCCCCACATCAGTGCAGGGAAGGTAGATGCCACCCACTCCAATACTTTCTCCAGTAGCACTGTTCTCACACTTCGGATAACACATTCAGCCCTTCCAGTCATTTGTAAACAGGGAATTCCTACTGCTCGCTGTGACGGGGTCGGGGATCTCTTTACTGTATAAGTATATGGGACGGCTCAGCGCTGACACGGAACCATCCCATAGACTTACATTGACAAGGTGACTTCTGGCCCCTTCACACAGAGCAGTAGGAATTCCCTGTCACAAATGACCAGAAGGGATGGAGACGTTACCCGAATTGTTGGAACATCGCCGCTGGCAGAAGTACAGGCCCGGGGTGCCATCTACCGTCCCTGCACTGATGTGGGGAGGGTAATAATAGGTAAGGGCTGGAGTGCTCCTTAAAAGGAACCAATTAGCACAATTGTGGTGATATGGTTTTCAGCTGCACAGTATAGATCTACTATGCAGCTCCCCGAGGCTACCAGCCACTGAGTATAAGATGGTGGGAAAGCTGGGTGACCTCCATCTTACTGAGTATAAGATGGTGGGAAAGCTGGGTGACCTCCATCTTACTGAGTATAAGATTGTGGGAAAGCTGGGTGATCATAATATACTGAGTATAAAATGGTGGGAAAGCTGGATGACCATATTATACTGAGTGAAAGATATTGGGGAAGCTGGGTGACCTCCATTTTACTGACTACAAGATGCTGGGAAAGCTGGGTGACCTCCAACATACTGACTACTATATAATATGCTCCAAAATACCCTACAAAATGTGTATATTGTTCTGTATGAGTGCGTATTGTTCTGTATGGGTGTATATTGTTCTGTATGGTTCTGTATGGGTGTATATTGTTCTGTATGGTTCTGTATGGGTGTATATTGTTCTGTATGGGTGTATATGGTTCTGTATGGGTGTATATTGCACTGTATGGTTCTGTATGGGTGTATATTGTACTGTATGGTTCTGTATGGGTGTATATTGTTCTGTATGGGTGCATATTGTTCTGTATGAGTGCGTATAGTTTTGTATGGGTGTATATTGCACTGTATGGTTCTGTATGGGTGCATATTGTTCTGTATGAGTGCGTATTGTTCTGTATGGGTGTATATTGTACTGTATGGTTCTGTATGAGTGTAAATTGTTCTGTATGGGTGTATATTGTTCTGTATTGGTATATATTGTTCTGTATGAGTGTATATTGTTCTGTATGGGTGAGTATTGTTCTGTATGGGTGTATATTGTACTGTATGGGTGTATATTGTACTGTATGGTTCTGTATGGGTGTATATTGCACTGTATGGTTCTGTATGAGTGCGTATTGTTCTGTATGGGTGTATATTGTACTGTATGGCTCTGTATGGGTGTATATCGTACTGTATGGTTCTGTATGGGTGTATATTGTACTGTATGGCTCTGTATGGGTGTATATTGTATTGTATGAGTGTATATTGTACTGTATGGTTCTGTATGGGTGTATATTGTACTGTATGTTCTGTATGGGTGTATATTGTACTGTATGTTCTGTGTGGGTGTATATTGTACTGTATGGTTCTGTATGGGTGTATATTGTTCTGTATGGTTCTGTATGGGTGTATATTGTTCTGTATGGGTGTATATGGTTCTGTATGGGTGTATATTGCACTGTATGGTTCTGTATGGGTGTATATTGTACTGTATGTTCTGTATGGGTGTATATAGTACTGTATGGTTCTGTATGAGTGTAAATTATTCTGTATGGGTGTATATTGTTCTGTATTGGTGTATATTGTTCTGTATGGGTGTATATTGTTCTGTATGGTTCTGTATGGGTGAGTATTGTTCTGTATGTGTGTATATTGTACTGTATGGGTGTATATTGCTCTGTATGGTTCTGTATGGGTGTATATTGTTCTGTATGGGTGAGTATTGTTCTGTATGAGTGCGTATTGTTCTGTATGGGTGTGTATTGTACTGTATGGTTCTGTATGGGTGTATATTGTACTGTATGGTTCTGTATGGGTGTATATTGTACTGTATGGTTCTGTATGGGTGTGTATTGTACTGTATGGTTCTGTATGGGTGTATATTGTACTGTATGGTTCTGTATGGGTGTGTATTGTACTGTATGGTTCTGTATGGGTGTATATTGTACTGTATGGTTCTGTATGGGTGTATATTGTTCTGCATGGGTGTAAATTGTTCTGCATGGTTCTTTATGGGTGTTTATTCTGTATGGGTGTATATTCTGTATGGGTGTATATTGTTCTGTATGAGTGTAAATTGTTCTGTATGGGTGTATATTGTTCTGTATAGGTGTATATTGTTCTGTATGGGTGTATATTGTTCTGTATGGTTCTGTACAGGTGTATATTGTTCTGTATAGGTGTATATTGTTCTGTATGGGTGTATATTGTTCTGTATGGTTCTGTACAGGTGTATATTGTTCTGTATGGGTGTATATTGTACTGTATGTTCTGTATGGGTGTATATAGTTCTGTATGGTTCTGTATGAGTGTAAATTGTTCTGTATGGGTGTATATTGTTCTGTATGGGTGTATAATGTTCTGTATAGGTGTATATTGTTCTGTATGGGTGTATATTGTGCTGTATGGGTGTATATTGTTCTGTATGGTTCTGTATGAGTGTAAATTGTTCTGTATGGGTGTATATTGTTCTGTATCGGTGTATATTGTTCTGTATGAGTGTATATTGTTCTGTATGGTTCTGTATGGGTGTATATTGTTCTGTATGGTTCTGTATGGGTGTATATTGTTCTGTATGGGTGTATATTGCACTGTATGGTTCTGTATGGGTGTATATTGTTCTGTATTGGTGTATATTGTTCTGTATGGGTGTATATTGTTCTGTATGGTTCTGTTTGAGTAAAAAATTGTTCTGTATGGGTGTATATTGTTCTGTATGAGTGTATATTGTACTGTATGGTTCTGTATGGGTGTATATGGTACTGTATGGTTCTGTATTGGTGTATATTGTTCTGTATGGGTGTATATTGTTCTGTATGAGTGCGTATTGTTCTGTATGAGTGCGTATTGTTCTGTATGGGTGTATATTGTTCTGTATGGGTGTATATTGTTCTGTATGGGTGTATATTGCTCTGTATGGGTGTATATTGCTCTGTATGGGTGTATATTGTACTGTATGGTTCTGTATGGGTGTATATTGTACTGTATGGTTCTGTATGAGTGCGTATTGTTCTGTATGGGTGTGTATTGTACTGTATGGTTCTGTATGGGTGTATATTGTACTGTATGGTTCTGTATGGGTGTGTATTGTACTGTATGGTTCTGTATGGGTGTGTATTGTACTGTATGGTTCTGTATGGGTGTATATTGTACTGTATGGTTCTGTATGGGTGTATATTGTTCTGCATGGGTGTAAATTGTTCTGCATGGTTCTTTATGGGTGTATATTCTGTATGGGTGTATATTGTTCTGTATGGGTGCGTATTGTTCTGTATGGGTGTATATTGTTCTGTATGAGTGTAAATTGTTCTGTATGGGAGTATATTGTTCTGTATAGGTGTATATTGTTCTGTATGGGTGTATATTGTTCTGTATGGTTCTGTACAGGTGTATATTGTTCTGTATGGGTGTATATTGTTCTGTACAGGTGTATATTGTTCTGTATAGATGTATATTGTTCTGTATGGGTGTATATTGTTCTGTATGGGTCTGTACAGGTGTATAATGTTCTGTATGGGTGTGTATGGTTCTGTATGAGTGTAAATTGTTCTGCATGGTTCTTTATGGGTGTATATTCTGTATGGGTGTATATTGTTCTGTATGGGTGCGTATTGTTCTGTATGGGTGTATATTGTTCTGTATGAGTGTAAATTGTTCTGTATGGGTGTATATTGTTCTGTATAGGTGTATATTGTTCTGTATGGGTGTATATTGTTCTGTATGGTTCTGTACAGGTGTATATTGTTCTGTATGGGTGTATATTGTTCTGTATGGGTGTATATTGTTCTGTATAGGTGTGTATTGTACTGTATGGTTCTGTATAGGTGTATATTGTTCTGTATGGGTGTATATTGTTCTGTATGGTTCTGTACAGGTGTATAATGTTCTGTATGGGTGTGTATGGTTCTGTATGAGTGTAAATTGTTCTGTATGGGTGTATATTGTTCTGTATGGGTGTATAATGTTCTGTATAGGTGTATATTGTTCTGTATGGGTGTATATTGTGCTGTATGGTTCTGTATGAGTGCGTATTGTTCTGTATGGGTGTATATTGTTATGTATGAGTGCGTATTGTTCTGTATGGGTGTATATTGTTCTGTATGGGTGTATATTGTTCTGTATGGGTGCGTTTTGTTCTGTATGGGTGCGTTTTGTTCTGTACAGGTGTATATTGTTCTGTATGGGTGTATATTGTACTGTATGTTCTTTATGGGTGTATATGGTTCTGTATGGTTCTGTATGAGTGTAACTTGTTCTGTATGGGTGTATATTGTTCTTTATAGGTGTATATTGTTCTGTATGGTTCTGTACAGGTGTATATTGTTCTGTATAGGTGTATATTGTTCTGTATGGGTGTATATTGTTCTGTATGGGTGTATATTGTTCTGTATGGGTGTATATTGTTCTGTATAGGTGTATATTGTTCTGTATGGGTGTATATTGTTCTGTATGAGTGCGTATTGTTCTGTATGGGTGTATATTGTTCTGTATGGGTGTATATTGTTCTGTATGGGTGCGTATTGTCCTGTATGGGTGCGTATTGTTCTGTATGGGTGCGTATTGTTCTGTATGGGTGTATATTGTTCTGTATGAGTGCGTATTGTTCTGTATGAGTGCGTATTGTTCTGTATGGGTGTATATTGTTCTGTATGGGTGTATATTGCTCTGTATGGGTGTATATTGCTCTGTATGGGTGTATATTGTACTGTATGGTTCTGTATGGGTGTATATTGTACTGTATGGTTCTGTATGAGTGCGTATTGTTCTGTATGGTTCTGTATGGGTGTATATTGTACTGTATGGTTCTGTATGGGTGTGTATTGTACTGTATGGTTCTGTATGGGTGTGTATTGTACTGTATGGTTCTGTATGGGTGTGTATTGTACTGTATGGTTCTGTATGGGTGTGTATTGTACTGTATGGTTCTGTATGGGTGTATATTGTACTGTATGGTTCTGTATGGGTGTATATTGCTCTGTATGGGTGTATATTGCTCTGTATGGGTGTATATTGTACTGTATGGTTCTGTATGGGTGTATATTGTACTGTATGGTTCTGTATGAGTGCGTATTGTTCTGTATGGTTCTGTATGGGTGTATATTGTACTGTATGGTTCTGTATGGGTGTGTATTGTACTGTATGGTTCTGTATGGGTGTGTATTGTACTGTATGGTTCTGTATGGGTGTGTATTGTACTGTATGGTTCTGTATGGGTGTATATTGTACTGTATGGTTCTGTATGGGTGTATATTGTTCTGCATGGGTGTAAATTGTTCTGCATGGTTCTTTATGGGTGTATATTCTGTATGGGTGTATATTGTTCTGTATGGGTGCGTATTGTTCTGTATGGGTGTATATTGTTCTGTATGAGTGTAAATTGTTCTGTATGGGTGTATATTGTTCTGTATGGTTCTGTATGGGTGTATATTGTTCTGTATAGGTGTATATTGTTCTGTATGGGTGTATATTGTTCTGTATGGTTCTGTACAGGTGTATATTGTTCTGTATGGGTGTATATTGTTCTGTATGGGTGTATATTGTTCTGTATAGGTGTGTATTGTACTGTATGGTTCTGTATAGGTGTATATTGTTCTGTATAGATGTATATTGTTCTGTATGGGTGTATATTGTTCTGTATGGTTCTGTACAGGTGTATAATGTTCTGTATGGGTGTGTATGGTTCTGTATGAGTGTAAATTGTTCTGTATGGGTGTATATTGTTCTGTATGGGTGTATAATGTTCTGTATAGGTGTATATTGTTCTGTATGGGTGTATATTGTGCTGTATGGTTCTGTACCGGTGTATATTGTTCTGTATAGGTGTATATTGTTCTGTATGGGTGTATATTGTTCTGTATAGGTGTATATTGTTCTGTATAGGTGTATATTGTTCTGTATGGGTGTATATTGTTCTGTATGGGTGTGTTTTGTTCTGTATGGGTCTATATTGTTCTGTATGGGTGTATATTGTACTGTATGTTCTGTATGGGTGTATATGGTTCTGTATGGTTCTGTATGAGTGTAAATTGTTCTGTATGGGTGTATATTGTTCTTTATAGGTGTATATTGTTCTGTATGGTTCTGTACAGGTGTATATTGTTCTGTATAGGTGTATATTGTTCTGTATGGGTGTATATTGTTCTGTATGGGTGTATATTGTTCTGTATGGGTGTATATTGTTCTGTATAGGTGTATATTGTTCTGTATGGGTGTATATTGTTCTGTATGAGTGCGTATTGTTCTGTATGGGTGTATATTGTTCTGTATGGGTGCGTATTGTCCTGTATGGGTGCGTATTGTTCTGTATGGGTGCGTGTTGTTCTGTATGGGTGCGTGTTGTTCTGTATGGGTGCGTGTTGTTCTGTATGGGTGCGTTTTGTTCTGTATGGTTCTGTATGACCGTATATTGTTCTCTATGAGTGTGTATCATTCTGTGTGTGGGGGCACAGCAGTCTGAAATGTGTGTGTGGGGGGGGGGGGGGGGGGGGGGGGGGGGGCAAAGCAGCCTGAAAAGGGGGGGGACCGCAGCCTGAAGGGGGGGGGGCACAGCAGCCTGACGGGGGGGCACAGCAGTCTGAAGTGTGTGTGTGTGGGGGGGGGGGGGGGGGGCACAGCAGCCTGAAGGGGAGAACACAGCAGTCTGGGGGGAAGGCTCGCACAGCAGCCTTAGGAGGTACATATCAACTACAGGTGCAGAGGGGCAATGCAGCCTGTGGAAGAGGGTGCAGCTATAGGGGGTAAAGGGCAGCAGCTATAGGGGGTTGGGGGAACAGATGCTAGTGTGTGTTTGCCTCTGTCAGCCCAGCTCAGCAGACAGCCCTCTCCTCCCTCCTATCTACAACCCGAAGTACCTGCATTTATAGCTGCTGAGCAGAGAGCAGGACACGAGGGGGATGGTCAGGGAGCAGGAGCCTGGAGCTGGAGGACGCTGTGTAGCTGGAGGTTAGCAGCAGCCTCCTCCTCTCCACACTGTGTAATACAGGAAGTCCTGGGCCAGGAGGAACATGGGAGGTACACAGGGGGCGGGGCTTAACGGGGGCGGGGAGCAGCTTCAGCTGCCACTAGCATCACAGACCGGCCCTGCAGCACAGGCAGAGAGGAGAGCGCTGGGGCGGTAAGCAGCCTCAGCGCGGCCCTGTAATGTACTGGGGAAGGCCGGCCCGGGGGGCAGATGCCACCCTGCCCCCCGGCCCAGCCCGCCCCTGGCTCCTAAAGCAATGGGGTCTCTATGTGTCACTGCACCCTCCCTTATGCCTCACTGAGAGACAGAAGCTGAGCTGTGATTGGTTGCTGCAGAAATGATACCGGCCAATGTCATAACGAGATTCTTGAATATTCTGCCAACATACAGCCAAAATATATTCTCGTTTTTACTGTGCTTGTGACTTCTGGAGTGAGAACAGCTGCTAGGTTGTTTTTTTTTTTCTTGCGTCTTAAATAGTAGGCTATGTTCCCACTTTAGGGAAAGGCGGCCATCTCATAACGACGATTATCATTATTAACGTCTGTCTATATTATGAGCCAGCATTCTTTCCTGAGTAGGAACATAGCCGTACCCCTTATCCCTGTGTCATGCTTTTTGTTGTCATTATAAGGCTATTTTCCTACAATGTACTTAACGTGTACCTGTCATGTAAATTTCACTTTTCAGAAATCAATAAATATCAATAGTACAAGCGATTTAAGAAACTCTGTAATAGGCTTTATTAAGCAAAAGAGTTTCCTCCTGTACTCAGAAAGCTGTTTTCCTACCTCCACCTCCCCCCTCACTTCAGAAGAAGCAGGATTTCTGTGTCCATTATGGTCTATGGAGAGGGGAGGGGCCGAGGGGGATGAGTTAGCATAGAGAGGAGAAAAGGCAGCCCTGCACAGCACAGCATCCTGCAAGCTTCTCTCACCAAGCTCCCAGATAAGCAGTGACCTTTCTGACATGTGAATCAAGAGTTTTATGTGCCCAGACAGTCTCCAAACTGTATAGCTGCTTCTCTGCTCACTTATCCCTCTCGGCCCCTCCCCCCTCCATAGGTTATTATAAACACAGCAGAACCAGTCACTTTGCTCTTTTGTAATGGAGATGACTGTTGTTGTTAAACAACGGCCAGAAACAGTGAAGTCCGTTGTGGTAACATTGCCTAGAGCAGACCTTGTGTATACACGGCATAAGGAGAGTGTGCAGACTGTGTATAAGGGCTATGAGACTGTTATTCATCAGTAATACTATATAACTATCTTATTACCACTCCAGGACGATATTCCGCATTATTCATTATGTGGAATATTCACTATTTACACCGCTGACTATAACAGTGATCTATAATAAAATGCTAGAAAAGCTCCTGGTTGCGTGACATGCTTCCATTTCCCTGAACTCTTATTTCATCTATTGTAATTTGCATAATTCTGCATTGAAGCCGCATTTCTCTCCGAAAAATCTGCTTTAATTGTTCCTCTAGGGCTTCGCTTCTTTATTACTTGCATCACATCTAACGTATTGGAACAGGAAGGATTTTCCACTGAGACGTTTTAACTTTTCCTCAGATTCCAGTTATAAAACTTTACTTTTCTCTGTTGGATATTACAGTTATATAATACATTATAGATAATACATTAATATTTTTTAAAGGAGAAGTCCGGCGAAAATTTTTATTTAAGTATTGTATTGCTCCCAAAAAGTTATACAAATTATTAATATACACTTATTACAGGAAATGCTTATAAAGTGCTTTTTTCCCTCCACTTACTACTGCATCAAGGCTTCACTTCCTGGATAACATGGTGATGTCACTTCCTGGATAACATGGTGATGTCACTTCCTGGATAACATGGTGATGTCACTTCCTGGTTAACATGGTGATGTCACTTCCTGGTTAACATGGTGATGTCACTTCCTGGTTAACATGATGATGTCACTTCTGGGATAATATGGTGATGTCACTTCCTGGATAACATGGTGATGTCACTTCCTGGATAACATGGTGATGTCACTTCCTGGGTAACATGGTGATGTCACTTCCTGGATAACATGGTGATGTCACTTCCAGGATAATATGGTGATGTCACTTCCTGGATAACATGGGGATGTCATGACCAGACTCCTAGAGCTGTGCGGGTTGTGGCTGCTGGAGGCAGGGGGATGTTTAGTGTCTCTCCAGTGCCCTGTGTCCCTCAGTGTCCCCCAGCCATCATCCTCTCCAGCAGCCACAGCCCGCACAGTTCTGGGAGTCGTGACATCACCATGTTATCCAGGAAGTGACATCACCATGTTATCCAGGAAGTGACATCACCATGTTATCCAGGAAGTGACATCACCATGTTATCCAGGAAGTGACATCCCCATGTTATCCAGGAAGTGAAGCCTTGATGCAGTAGTAAGTGCAGGGAAAAAAGCACTTTATAAGCATTTCCTGTAATAAGTGTATATTGGGGATTTGTGTAACTTTGGGGGGGCAATACAATACTTAAATCAAATTTTTTACCGGACTTCTCCTTTAAAAAAAAAAAAGGAAAAAAATGTCTTACCTATGTAGTCATTGGGGCGGTCCTCAGCTGCTAACTAGTCACGGCTGGCAGGAAAACACGCATGTGCTGGAGCTCAGGGATTGCCCCATTATTGGCCCCTATATGACGCTCCCATGGAGGCCTGATTAACTAAGATGTTTCCCGCCAGCCGTGACTAGTTGGCAGCTGAGGTCCGCCTCCATGACTATCTAGGTAAGTCTTAAAAAGCATGTTTACATGTTTTCAGACCGTATAAGTAACGTTCATAACAAATACTTATATGGCTGGACACAGTGCTCAGGGCCATATAATCACCTATTTATAACTGCAGGGTCAATTTTGTAGTAGTTGGTTCCCTTAAAGGGATTGTTTTAAATCAACTGGTGTCAGAAAGTGCCAGAGATTTGTAATTTACTTCTATTTAAAAAAGTCTTTCAGTACTTATCAGCTGCTGTATGTCCTGCAGAAAGTGGTGTATTCTCTCCAGTCACAGCTCTCTCTGCTGCCACCTCTGTCCATGTCAGGAACTGTCCAGAGCAGCCGCAAATCCCCATAGAAAACCTCTCCTGCTCTGGACAGTTCCTGACAAGCACAGAGGTGGCAGCAGAGAACACTGTGTCACACTAAAAATAATACACCACTTCCTGCAGGACATACAGCAGCTGATAAGTACTGGAAGACTTGAGATTTTTTAACCCCTTCGTGCTGCAGCTAGTTTGGGCCTTAATGACCAGGCTAATTTTTCAAAATCTGACCTGTCTCACTTTATGCTCTTATAGCTCAGTGATGCTTTAACGTATGCTAGCGATTCTGAGATTGTTTTTTCGTGACATATGGCACTTTATGTTAGTGGCAAAATTTGGTCACTACTTTGTGTGTTTTTTGTGAAAAACATCAAAATATCATGAAAAATTTAAAAAATTTGCATTTTATGAATTTTGAAATTCTCTGCTTCTAAAAAAAGAAAGTCGTAGCACATAAATTAGTTACTAAGTCACATTACCAATATGTCTTCTTTATTCTGGCATAATTTGGTAAACATATTTTACTTTTTTAGGGTGTTATGGGCTTAGAAATTTATCAGCAAATTATCACATTTTCGTGAAACTGATTTTTTTAGGGACCAGTTCTTTTTTTAAATGGATTTAGAAGTCTGGTATCCTGAAAACCCCCATAAGTGACCCCATTTTGGAAACTACACACCTTAAAGAATTAATCTAGGGGTATAATGAGCATTTTAACCCTACAGGGGCTGGAGGAAAGTATTCACAATTAGGCAGTAAAAAAATGGAAAATTTAAATTTTCCAATAATATATACGTTTAGATTAAAGTTTTCTCATTTTCAAAAGGAATATGAGACAAAAAGCACCCCAAAATTTGTAATGCAGGTTCTCTTGAGTACAACGGTACCCCATATGTGGGCGTAAACCACTGTATGGGCACACAGCAGGGCTCAGAAGGAAGGGAGCGCCAATTAGCTTTTCCAATGCAAATTTTGCTGAAGAAGTTTCTGAGCGCCAGGTGCGTTTGCAGAGCCCCTGTAGTGTCAGCAGAGAGAAAACCCCCCATAAATCACCCCATTTTGGAAAGTACACCCCTCAAAGAATTCATCTTGGTGTGTGGTGACCATTTTGACCCCACAGGTATTACAGGAAAGTATTCAAAAGAAGACAGTAAAAATGAAAAACTAGAATTTTTCCAATAATATGTTCCTTTAGTTTGAAATTTCTCAATTTCACGAGGAACAGGAGAGAAATGTCACCCCAATATATGTAAAGCAGGTTCTCCTGAGTAGAACAGTACCCCATATGTGGGCATAAACCACTGTATGGGCACACAGCCGGGCTCAGAAGGGAAGGAGCGCCAATTAGCATTTTCAGTGCAGATTTTCTGAAGAAGTTTCTGAGCGCCAGGTGCGTTTGCAGAGCCCCTGTAGTGTCAGCAGAATAGATTCCCCCCAAAAGTCACCACATTTTGGAAAGAGCACCCCTCAAAGAATTCATCTTGGGGTGTGGTGACCATTTTTACCCCACAGGTATTAGAGGAAAGTATTCAAAATTGGCCAGTAAAATGAAAAACTCGAATTTTTCCAATAATATGTTGGTTTAGTTTGAAATTTCTCAATTTGACGAGGAACAGGAGAGAAAACTTACCCCAAAATCTGTAACGCAGGTTCTCCTGAGTACAACGGTACCCCATATGTGGGCATAAACCACTGTATGGGCACACAGCAGGGCTCAGAAGGGAAGGAGCGCCAATTTACAGGAGCAAAACCGCAGCTAGTAATGGTTATTAGAATAGCGCAGTTACTAAAATAAAATAAAAAAATGAGATTACAGGTAATGTGGGGTGGTTACGGACAGCCTGGGGTGGTTATGGGCAACCTGCGGTGGTTACAGGTAATCTGGGGTGGTTACGGACAACATGGGGTGGTCACGGGCAACCTGCTGTGGTTACAGGCAACGTGGGGTGGTTACAGGCAACGCGGGGTGGTTACGGGCAACGTGTGGTGGTTACGGGCAACGTGTGGTGGTCACGGGCAACCTGCTGTGGTTACGGCAACGTGGGGTGGTTACAGGCAATGTGGGCTAATTACAGGCAACGTGGGCTGGTTACAGGCAACGTGGGTTGGTTACAGGCAACGTGGGCTGGTTACGGGAAACGTGGGCTGGTTACAGGCAACGTGGGCTGGTTACGGGCAATCTGCTGTGCTTACAGACAATCTGGGATGGTTACGGGAAACGTGGGGTGGTTACGGGCAACCTGCAGTGCTTACAGACAATCTGGGGTGGTTACGGGCAACGTGGGCTGGTTACGGGCAACCTGCAGTGCTTACTGACAATCTGGGGTGGTTACGGGCAACGTGGGGTGGTTACGGATAAACTGAAGTTCTTATAGGCAATCTGGGGTGGGTACCTGTAATCTGACATGGGCACCGCAATCTGGAGGGGGTCATTGGCAATTTGGGGTGGTCAGAGGCGACGTGTGGTGGTCAGAGGCATCGTGGCGTGGTCAGAGGCATCGTGGCGTGGGCAGAGGCATCGTGGCGTGGGCAGAGGCAACGTGGCGTGAGCAGAGGCATCGTGGCGTGGGCAGAGGCAACGCGCGGTGGTTACGTGCAATCTGGGGGGGTTACATGTAATCTGGCATGATTACGGGGAACCTGGGGGGGTTATGTGCAACCTGGAAGGGTTACAGACAATCTGGGATTGTTACTGATAAACTGAAGTGCTTATAGGTAATCTAAGGTGGGTACATGTAATTTGGGGTGGTTACGGGCAACCTGGAGGGGGTCACTGGCAATTTGCGGTGGTTACGGGCAACGTGCGGTGGTTACGGGCAACGTGCGGTGGTTACGGGCAACATGCGGTGGTTACGGGCAACGTGCGGTGGTAACGGGCAACGTGCGGTGGTTACGGGTAATCTGGGGAGGGGTTAGGGTAATTTGGGAGTAAACTGCAATTATTACTATAATAAAAAGTGAGTGTTTTATTTTTTTGTGTCGGGAGCACATGGTACAAGCGATCAGCGGTATATAGTATATACCGCTGATCGCTTGTACCGGGACCCCACAGGGGGGTCCCCGATGACTGCCCCATGCTCTCCGCTACCTCCGGTGGCGGAGAGCATGGGGCTTTCATTAATTTTAACTTTTTCATCGCTGTGAACCGACATTAGTCGGTTCACAGCGATGGCGGCGGCCATCTTGGAAATGATGGCCGCCGGGGGAGGGGGGTTAGTCATTCCCTGCTAGGGGGGGCTGATCTGGGGTCTGAGGGGACACTTATTTCATCTCCCCCCGCCGTAGATTCACGGGAGATGAAAGGCGGCGGCAGCACCGGTAATCCCCTTTACCGACGGCCGCCGCTATAACGTTAATAGCGGCGATCGTCGGTAAGGGGGGGGGGGGGCCGGGACGGACACCACACACTGCCCCAACCCCTCAGCTACCTCCGGTAGCCGGGGGGATGGGGTGGGGGCCGTCCCGGCCCCGCAGCCTTATTCTCTGCCACCGCCGTAAAAAGCTGATGGCAGCAGAATAAGGACCATTAGTGACCGCCGTAGAAAGCCGTATCGGCGGTCACTAAGGGGTTAATAGAGGTAAACTACAAATCTCTGGTACTTTCTGGCACCAGTTGATTTGAAAGAAAAGAAAATGGAGAAGAACCCCTTTAAGAGTACAACCTAATGGACTAAGCTTATTGAAGGGGAGCATCATGGGGATTATGAGACCCCCTTTTTTTCTTTCCTTCCCTCCAGCCTTTGCTTTCTTTGTTTTCATCTTGCAGCGGCGGTATATTATTATTGTATTGGGATGTCCGCTAGGGAATTGCCGTTATCTCCCGGAATGTTCGGCATTTAGGCTGTAGAACAAAAAGACATGCTGTCTCTAATCTCCTTATAAACCGTCTCCCGGCTATTATTTGTTTGCTGGAGACACATCGAATAAGAGAGAGGATGAGATTGTGGGAAAGGAGATGGAGAAGTCTCTCTACACATTCATACACAAAGAAAGAAAAGTTATTAAGAAACAGAGGGATGGTGTTAGATAACACAATGGACAGGGGAACTAGAGGTTATACAGATTAGAACAAAATCCAACCCACAAACTGGTGCTGTTCTAAGTGATTTAAAGGAGCAGTCCAACAAACACTAAAATCGGCGGGTAAGGGGGGGGGTTGTGGAGCAAAAAATAAGGGAACTCACCCATCCTTGTGCCTCGTTGTGCCACTCCAGGGTCCTGTTCCTAGCAGCTGAGATTCTACAGCTGTGACGTCACTGACTGAGTCATTGCCTGCTCAGCCAATCAGTGACTGGGAGGGGTCACCAGGCAATTGCTCAGCCAATCAGTGACTGGGAGGGGTCACCAGGCAATTGCTCAGCCAATCAGCGACTGGGGCGGGATACCGGGCTGTGACGTTGCTGCTAGATAAGCCAACCATGTGACGTACCCAGTTTCCAGCAGAAGATGACAGCTGGCTGCAGTGCACAGGACCTGGGAGCAGCGCATCGGAGGCACTAGGACGGGTGAGTTCAGCCGTTCATTATTCCACCACTCACAGGACACATGCTGTAGGAGGTAGTCACATGGGGAGAGGAAGTACACACCCACACCTAATGAGTCGTACCTAAGTCTTGGTAGAAAGAGGACGCACAACAAGATGGTCCCTGCTGCAGTTCAGACTCTTTTCTTTAAGCTACACCTATTCCTAGTATCAGGGCCGGTCTTAGGGTAGATGGCGCCCTGTGCAGAATATTCTTTTGGCGCCCCCCGCCCCCGGCTGATTGTAGCCCATCCCAAGCCTATCTCTTGGAGACAGACACTGTATATACTGCTTACACAGAGAGATATACACATACAGACAAACAGTATATATATCCTGCAAACACAGGCACACATACAGTCACATATACACATACACAGCCACACAGGAGCATGCTGGGAGTTGTTGTCCACACACAGCCACACAGGCGCATGCTGGGAGTTGTTGTCCACACACAGCCACACAGGAGCATGCTGGGAGTTGTTGTCCACACACAGCCACACAGGAGCATGCTGGGAGTTGTTGTCCACACACAGCCACACAGGAGCATGCTGGGAGTTGTTGTCCTACCACACACAGCCACACAAGAGCATGCTGGGAGTTGTTGTCCTACCACACACAGCCACACAGGAGCATGCTGGGAGTTGTTGTCCTAGCACATACAGCCACACAGGAGCATGCTGGGAGTTGTTGTCCTACCACACACAGCCACACAGGAGCATGCTGGGAGTTGTTCTACCACACACAGGAGCATGCTGGGAGTTGCTGTCCTACCACACACACAGGAGCATGCTGGGAGTTGTTATCCTACCACACACAGCCACACAGGAGCATGCTGGGAGCTGTTGTCCTACCACACACAGCCACACAAGAGCATGCTGGGAGTTGTTGTCCTACCACACACAGCCACACAGGAGCATGCTGGGAGGAGTTGTCCTACCACACACAGCCACACAGGAGCATGCTGGGAGTTGTTGTCCTACCACACAGAGTCACACAGGAGCATGATGGGAGTTGTTGTCCTACCTCACACAGCCACACAGGAGCATGCTGGGAGTTGTTGTCCTACCACACACACAGGAGCATGCTGGGAGTTGTTGTCCTACCAGACACTGCCACACAGAGCATGCTGGGAGTTGATGTCCTACCACACAGAGCCCTAACACACAGAGCACACACAAACTCCACTAACACAGAGACATACACACAGACAGAGATAGACACATATACTCACAGTCACACAGAAGGATCAGTGGAGGATGTCTCTGCCCATGAGGAGGTAGAGTGAATGATCACATTGCTGGTGTCTCTGTGGGGAGAGGGGGCGGGGTTATGGGCATCTGTGAGCCGGGAGACGCTGTGGGGGGCAAAAGATGGGGCCAGGCTGCAGTCACATGTACAGGGGAGAAGGGCTTCACCCTTGCTGTCTCTCAGCCAGGCTGCTGTGCAGAGGCAGGGCCGGATTTATGGGCTCAGGGAGACGCAGGTGGCGCCCCCTTCCTGCTGGGAGTGCATAGCGCCCTGTGCGGCCGCACTGCTCGCACACCCTTAAGGCCGGCCCTGCCTAGTATACAGTGCTAAGCCACTAAGGAGAGGACAAGTGAGAGATCACCTCAACCCACACCATGAACATTTCTAACAGTGCAGGACAGTATCCTGAACCAAGAGGGACTGCTCTGGATAGAGCAAAGTTGCAACAAGCCTACATACTCTATCTTGCAGCATGGGTGTAACCAGATAATTTGGCCACCCTGCTTAACTCAGGTAACAAGGTCTGGGGCTTGTGTCACCCTAGAAGGACGGGTCACCCGACACTGTAGGGAAACAAGTGGTACAGTAACAACAAAGGTGGAAACACGGGCACAAGTAGTCTTCTATTTCAAGTATTCTTCAGTATTATACTTCTTCTTCCAATGTTCCGTCACAACACTGTACCATCTGGCTGAGCTATATCTCGACCAACCACCATAGTAGTGGCGGCCATAGTGCACCACAACTGGAAGACTAGAGGTTTTATATAGAAGTAAATTACAAATCTCTGGCACTTTCTGGCACCAGCTGACCTGAAAGAAAAACATTTTTACTCATCTATGCCTTTAAATATAAGTTTATTCATTGACAGCGTTATTTTCCCCACTTTCTTGCAAAGTAGAAGAAATTCATGTTTAAAATATGGGTTGAGAGAAGATGATTACTTACATTAAAAATGTATCTACCCCAAGAGCCACAAATTTTGGGAAGATGTTGTCAGTCGCGTATAGAAGATATACGGCACGAGGGTTTACTAGATCCCCAACTCATTCATCTTGGAAGTCTAAAAATAAAACTATATTAGTAGGAAAACTGCGATACAAGGCAAAAAAATTGTGTAATAGAGGCCGCACTACAGATACAAGGCACCAGAGACACAGACCATTATATACTAGTAGGAAAGGTGGTGGGTATATATACATATATATATGGATCTGGGCACAATACAGCAAGGAATACAGCATCAATAATAAATTAGAAGTAATAATGAAATATTGAACAGTCAGAATTCCTCCAGGTGAGCTGAATGTGCAGGTTCTTTAATAATAATGGTAATGTTGTAGGTTTATATGTATGCATAGCTATATTGATGTGTATATATATATATATATATATATATATATATATATACACATATATATATACATACACACACACACATATATATATATATATACACACACATACATATACCGGGTCAATTTCAATTTTTGCATTTTCGTTTTTTCCTCCTTGTGTTTAAAAGGCCATAGCAGTTGCATTTTTCCACCTAGAAACCCATATGAGCCCTTTTTTTTTTTGCACCACTAATTGTACTTTGCAATGACAGGCTGAATTTTTTCATAAAGGACACTACGAAACCAGAAAAAAAATTTAAACTGTGGTGAAATAAAAAAAAAAAAAAAAACGCATTTCTTTTATTTGGGGGGTATTCGTTTTTACGCCATTCGCCCTGGGGTAAAACTGACTTGTTATATATGTTCCTCAAGTCGTTACGATTACAACGATATGTAACATGTATAACTTTCATTGTATCTGATGGCCTGTAAAAAATTCAAACCATTGTTAGCATATATATGTTACTAAAAATCGCTCCATTCCCAGGCTTATAGCGCTTTTATCCTTTGGTCTATGGGGCTGTGTCAGGTGTCATTAATGAATAGTTCGGGCAATTATGCACACGGCGATACCAAACATGTTTAATTATTTTTATTTATTTATAACATTGGAAAGGGGGGTGATTCTGACTTTTATTAGGGGAGGGGGCTTTTTATTAATAACAACACTTTTTTTTTTCTTTTACACTTATACTAGAAGCCCCCCTGGGGTTACGGTTATTCCCCCTGGGGTTAGGGTTATTCCCCCCTGGGGTTAGGGTTATTCCCCCCCTGGGGTAAGGGTTATTCCCCCCCTGGGGTAAGGGTTATTCCCCCTGTGGTTAGGGTTATTCTCCCCCTGGGGTTAGGGTTATTCCCCCTGGGGGACTTCTAGTATATGCACACTGATCTCATACAGATCTATGCCGCATAGATATGCAGCATAGATCGATGAGATAGGCTGCTGCAGCCGGAAGCAATCGAGTGCCAAGCCAGGATCAGGGCCATTATAGCGCAGACCCCGGACAGGGTAAGATGTGTGGATCGCTCCTCCGGGACAACGATCTACCCCACTAGACACCAGGGAACGGGCTGCATCAAGTAATCGGATGCAGCTATCAACTTTGACAGCTGCATCCGATTACTGTATTAGCGGGCACGGCGATCGGACCGTGCCCGCTAATAGCTGCGGTCCCGGGCTACAAAGGGCACCCGGGACTGCGGCGGTTCAGAGCGCGGCCGCCGCGTGGCCCCGCTCTGAACACATGGAGGCCTAGTGGTTAAAGGGGTACTCCGGCATTTTTTTTCTTTCAAATCAACTGGTGTTAGAAGGTGCCAGAGATCTGTAATCTCCTGTTTTCCAGTACTTATCAGCTGATGTATGTCCTGGAAGTAAGTGGAGTATTCTTTCTAGTCTGGAGAACAGGATAGGTTTTCTGTGGGGATTTGCTGCTGCTCTGGACAGTTCCTGACATGGACAGAGGTGGCAGCAGAGAGCACTGTGTCAGACTGGAGAGAATACACCACTTCCTGCAGGACATACAGCAGCTGATAAATACTGAAAGATTTTCTAATAGAGTTAAAATACACCAGTTCATTTGAGAGAAAAAAAAACAACGATGAACAATCCCTTTAAAGAAATCAATACAGATTTTAAAAAAATTATATAAATACAAAATGAAAAACTCAGCTGTAAGGTCACATGTCTCCCTCTGGCTGGTGCAGGTTCTGTCCATGACATTTAATAACAACGAGACATTACGGATCCATTAAGCAGAAGCAATCTGAAAACCAATGCCTTTCTCCGATACAGATGTGTCAGGGACTGAGTTGTCATTTGTTTCCTCTGCACTTTGTGAGTTAGAGAAATGCAGAAAGTACATAGAAAAGTACAGAAAACACAGGAATAGCAGAGTGAGCTGTACAACCGCACTATGCCCCAGTGACATCCTCAGTGCTGCTACCTCTGTGTGTGCTCTAAACATATAATATGAGACTGCTGAAACATCAAGCATCACATCATCTATTACTGGAAGTGTTCTATTTGGTAACAAAGGAAACAATTATAAAGCTTTTCATGCATTGTCAATGTCACTAGAGTTTAAAGGTGAAGTCCGGACACTGGAAAAAATTAGACAGGGAGGGAAATAATAAGCAACCATAACTTACCTCTCCCTGTGCCTCTCCAGCGCTGGCCTGCTGCTCCAGGACTCCTGCTGGGCTATGTGATTTGCTTCGGCTGCAACGTCACCAGCTGATGGACTGCCCGCTCAGCCAGTCAGTGACTGGGGCGAGACACCACTGCAGTCACTGATTGGCTGATGGACAATTCATCAGCATTTTTTCCCCAAGTCGGGATGGCAACGGAACTCAAGGAAAACGCCTTCTGGCAGGGGTTCCGGAGCCTGTGACACCCAGAGCTGGAGAGGTACAAGGAGAGCTGTAAATATTTTCTACTTCTTTAACAATTTCACCAGGTGATTTAATAATAAAGCATCATAGAGTGGGGAAAGTAAGGATCTGATACGCTGACAAATTCTTTCCCACCTACACAGAATGGAGATGGGGGTAATATATCTGGTCAGTAACGTCACCTGTGAGAGACAGAATCTATAATTATTTACCATTTTATTCCATGGAATAAGGATGTGATACAATAGAAGAGAAGTTCCTATTTGGAGCAGAAACCTTTGTTTGCAGTCACAGAGGTCGGACGTTTCCTGGAGGTCTTCACCAGGTTTGCAGGGATTGTGTCCCCCTCCTCAAAACCCTCCTTAGTTGTCCCGGCTGTGTGTTTCCTCCTTAGTTGTCCCTGCTGTGGGTTTCCTCCTTAGTTGTCCCGGCTGTGTGTCTCCTCCTTAGTTGTCCCGGCTGTGGGTTTCCTCCTTAGTTGTCCCGGCTGTGTGTCTCCTCCTTAGTTGTCCCGGCTGTGGGTTTCCTCCTTAGTTGTCCCGGCTGTGTATTTCCTCCTTAGTTGTCCCGGCTGTGGGTTTCCTCTATAGTTGTCCCGGCTGTGGGTTTCCTTGTTTTCTCCTTAGTTGTCCCGGCTGTGGGTTTCCTCCTTAGTTGTCCCGGCTGTGGGTTTCCTCCTTAGTTGTCCCGGCTGTGTGTCTCCTCCTTAGTTGTCCCGGCTGTGGGTCTTCTCCTTAGTTGTCCCGGCTGTGGGTCTTCTCCTTAGTTGTCCCGGCTGTGGGTTTCCTCCTTAGTTGTCCCGGCTGTGTGTTTCCTCCTTAGTTGTCCCGGCTGTGTGTCTCCTCCTTAGTTGTCCCGGCTGTGGGTTTCCTCCTTAGTTGTCCCGGCTGTGTGTTTCCTCTATAGTTGTCCCGGCTGTGGGTTTCCTTGTTTTCTCCTTAGTTGTCCCGGCTGTGGGTTTCCTCTATAGTTGTCCCGGCTGTGGGTTTCCTTGTTTTCTCCTTAGTTGTCCCGGCTGTGGGTTTCCTCCTTAGTTGTCCCGGCTGTGGGTTTCCTCCTTAGTTGTCCCGGCTGTGGGTTTCCACTTTAGTTGTCCCTGCTGTGTGTCTCCACCTTAGTTGTCCCGGCTGGGGGTTTCCACCTTAGTTGTCCCGGCTGGGGGTTTCCTTGTTTTCTCCTTAGTTGTCCCGGCTGTGGGTTTCCTCCTTAGTTGTCCCAGCTGTGGGTTTCCTCCTTAGTTGTCCCGGCTGTGTGTCTCCTCCTTAGTTGTCCCGGCTGTGGGTTTCCTTCTTAGTTGTCCCAGCTGTGGGTTTCCTCCTTAGTTGTCCCGGCTGTGGGTTTCCTCCTTAGTTGTCCCGGCTGTGGGTTTCCTTGTTTTCTCCTTAGTTGTCCCGGCTGTGGGTTTTCTCCTTAGTTGTCCCGGCTGTGGGTTTCCACTTTAGTTGTCCCTGCTGTGTGTCTCCACCTTAGTTGTCCCGGCTGGGGGTTTCCACCTTAGTTGTCCCGGCTGTGGGTTTCCTTGTTTTCTCCTTAGTTGTCCCGGCTGTGGGTTTCCTCCTTAGTTGTCCTGGCTGTGGGTTTCCTCCTTAGTTGTCCCGGCTGTGTGTCTCCTCCTTAGTTGTCCCGGCTGTGGGTTTCCTCCTTAGTTGTCCCAGCTGTGGGTTTCCTCCTTAGTTGTCCCGGCTGTGGGTTTCCTCCTTAGTTGTCCCGGCTGTGGGTTTCCTCCTTAGTTGTCCCGGCTGTGGGTTTCCTTGTTTTCTCCTTAGTTGTCCCGGCTGTGGGTTTCCTCCTTAGTTGTCCCGGCTGTGGGTTTCCTTGTTTTTTCCATAGTTGTCCCGGCTGTGGGTTTCCACCTTAGTTGTCCCGGCTGTGTGTCTCCTCCTTAGTTGTCCCGGCTGTGTGTCTCCTCCTTAGTTGTCCCGGCTGGGGGTTTCCACCTTAGTTGTCCCGGCTGTGTGTCTCCTCCTTAGTTGTTCTGGCTGTGGGTCTCCTCCTTAGTTGTCCCGGCTGTGTGTTTCCTCCTTAGTTGTCCCGGCTGGGGGTTTCCACCTTAGTTGTCCCGGCTGTGGGTTTCCTTGTTTTCTCCTTAGTTGTCCTGGCTGTGTGTTTCCTCCTTAGTTGTCCCGGCTGTGGGTTTCCTCCTTAGTTGTCTCGGCTGTGTGTTTCCTCCTTAGTTGTCCCAGCTGTGTGTTTCCTCCTTAGTTGTCCCGGCTGTGTGTTTTCTCCTTAGTTGTCCCGGCTGGGGGTTTCCTCCTTAGTTGTCCCGGCTGGGGGTTTCCTCCTTAGTTGTCCCGGCTGTGGGTTTCCACCTTAGTTGTCCCGGCTGTGTGTCTTCTCCTTAGTTGTTCTGGCTGTGGGTTTCCACTTTAGTTGTCCCAGCTGTGTGTCTCCTCCTTAGTTGTCCCGGCTGGGGGTTTCCACCTTAGTTGTCCCGGCTGTGGGTTTCCTTGTTTTCTCCTTAGTTGTCCTGGCTGTGTGCTTCCTCCTTAGTTGTCTCGGCTGTGTGTTTCCTCCTTAGTTGTCCCGGCTGTGTGTTTCCTCCATAGTTGTCCCGGCTGTGTGTTTCCTCCTTAGTTGTCCCGGCTGTGGGTTTCCTCCTTAGTTGTCTCGGCTGTGGGTTTCCTTGTTTCCTCCTTAGTTGTCCCGGCTGTGGGTTCCCTCTTTAGTTGTCCTGGTTGTGTGTTTAGGGCCATTGTCATGCTGGAATAGCCAGCCACCACCCGTCTTCACTGCTCTTACTGAGGAGAGGAGGTTGTTGGCCACAATCTCACTATACATGGCCCCATCCATCCTCGCTTCAGTAAGGTGCAGTCGTGCTTTCCCCTTTGCAGTATGTTTCCACCCTCAAAGTATGATGCCCCCCCCCCCCCCTCTCCGAACATGGTGATTTGATACCAAAAAGTTCTACTTTGGCCTTATCTGACCCTGGTCATTGGTAACATCACACAGGCCTGAACATGTACTGATGTGAGCAGGGGGACCTTGGGTGTCCTGCAGAATTATAATCCATGACGGTGTAGAGTGTTACTAGTAGTATTCTATGAGACTGTGGTCCCAGCTCTCTTCAGGTCAGTGACCAGGTCCTCCCGTGCAGTTCTAGGAGGATTCTTGATCTTTTTTAGCATCATCCTTACCCCAAAAGGTGACATCTTGCATGGAGCCTTAGACCTAGGAAGATTCACAGGCATCTTTTGCTTCTTCCATTCTATTCTTCCATAATAATTGTCCAACAGTTGCTGCCTTATCACTAAGCTGCTTGCCTTATTATCCTGTAGCCCATCCCAGCCTTGTGCAGGTCTATAATTTTGTCTCTTGTGTCCTTGGTTCTTTGGTATTGGCCATGGTGGAGAGATTGGAGTGTGATGAGTGTGTGGACAGGTGATTGTTATGCAGGTAAGGAGATGAAACAGGTGCAGGTAATCCAGGTAATGAGGGCAGAGTGGGAGGAGCTTCTTATAGAGACACTAACAGCTCTGTGAGAGGCAGAATTCCTGCTGGTTGGTCAGTGATCAAATCCTTCTTTCATGCCATAAAAAATGCAAACTAATTATTAAAAATCAAACAATTAGATTTCCTAGAATTTTTAAAATAGATTCTGTCTCAGGTGTAATGTAACAACAATAAAAATTACACACCTATAATGGAAATGGAAATATGACTTCAGATTTTTAAATAGAAGTAATTTACAATTCCATATAACTTTCTGATGCTAGCTGATTTGAAAACAAAAGTTTTTCTCTGGAGTACCCCTTTAATGCCCTCCAAACCTTCCTTTCCTGACGCTCTTTATTTTCTCTTCTTTTCCTACTTCTTCCCTCAAAAATTCCCCCCAAAAATTGTAATTGCTAAAAAGCCAAATGATGACGACTTCCAAATACTCCACCTTCCGGTCATAGGATCAAAGGTTTCATAATGTCCGGAGGTCTTTTTTTCCCTAAGAGCTTCACACTGTTAGGCTATGTTCACACGTCGTTTAACAGCGTCCATTGCATAGCAACAGACGCTGTTAAACAGTCGGCCTCAGGAAAGTTCTTTTTTTCACAATTGATTTGCGGGCATTCACTCCAATGCAATGTGCGGCTGCTGCTGCACATTGCGTTGTGTGAACAGCTGATGTTTCCGGACGCTGTTCAGTGAATTGACAGGCACATTATTCTAATGCCCGTTCTAAAGATCTGGCGTTAGCATAATGATGTATGAACACAGCTGGCGGCATTGCATTGACTAATGCAATTCCGCCCCTGCAGTAAAGAACGGACGCTGAGGCAATTGCAATCAGCATCTGTTCTTTTCTAAAAAAAAAAAAAAAAATATGTGTGAACATTGCCTTATTGTGATAAAAAAGGAATGTGCCTGTTTAAAATGCTGTCCAGAACAACTCTGAACCAAACATGGTGTCAAGATTCATGTATTCTTTTTTTTTTTTTTTTACTTTAAAGTGGTTATTGGTTACTGGCTATAGAATGAGGAGCACAGAATGGTTGTGCATCCTTGTAGCTTCACACTTGTATATTATGTAGACAATGAAAGTCACAGGACAAAGAATAGACAGCAGTGGGTATCCTTAAAGGGGTACTCCAGCAAAAAGCTTTTTCCCAGTAATTGAAACACATTAGAAAGTTATATAACTGTAATAAGCTTCATTCACCTATCTGCCCCCCCTCCCTATCTTTCCCCCCCACCAGGAAGTGAAGTAAACTCATTCTTCCCTAATGACTGTTGACTCCAGGCTGCTCTGTGGCAGCCATTTTGTGACAATGACATCATCAAGAGGGAGGCGGGTCTAAGCCCTGATTACTCAGGTTGCTCAGCTCTGATTGGCTGAACAAGATGTAAGCCATCTAACAGTTTTACAGAGTCAGACATCACAGGAGACAAAGTGCATCATGGGAAACCCCAAACCAGGAAGTAAAGAAAAAATTAAGCTTTAGGGACCTACAAACAGCGGGAAAGTCAAACGGAGACAGACAGGAGGGATGGTAAATGTAAAAACTATGTTTATGATTGATTGTTTTTTTTTTATCATCGCCGTAGTACCCCTTTGATATCAAGGACATTGCATCAGAAATGGGGCTCCCCTGCACCTCTGAGTGTAACAGGCAAATGGACCAATTCATAAAAGTTATGGAAAAAATAGAGTTAAAGGAAAATTAAAAAAAAAATAAAACAATGGAACATAATTAAATGAAATAATGTCTGATGTGCCCAATCTGAGCGACCTGATCTCCCATATTCCAATGTGAACACATTTGTGAGGTTCTATAGTTGTAAGAAGGGCTAGGATTAAAGGGGTATTCCACTCAGGTAAAACACATGTTGAATCATCCCCCTTCCTGGAGACTAACAATTCATTTTATACATGTTATTACCTGTTAGGTTTCCATCCCCCAGTTCTGAGCTGCTGCTTTCTGCTGAAGACACAGTTTCCTTGTCCAGCTGTCTCTGCACTCTGTAATGCCAGGAGGATTATTCACAGTGAGGTCATTAGCCACCTCATCTCAAATTAACCCTCCCGGCATCACAGAGTGGAGAGAAAGAAAGCCAGGG
The DNA here is from genome assembly GCF_027789765.1 of Dendropsophus ebraccatus. NCBI lineage: Eukaryota > Metazoa > Chordata > Amphibia > Anura > Hylidae > Dendropsophus > Dendropsophus ebraccatus. The sequence continues at coordinate 6,451,621 of NC_091456.1, read as the reverse complement.
ACACTGTTGACACTGTTGTTCACTGGGAAGATGGAGAGAACAGCTCACACATCGGTCTCTGTCTCATCAGCAGAAGGCAGCAGCTCAGAACTGGGGGAAGGAGACTGATAAGGTAATAATAAGTATGGAATGTATTATTGGTCTCCAGGAGGGGGGATGATTCAGGATGTATTTTACCTGAAGGCATTACCCCCTTTAACACCTTAAAGGGCTAGTCCAGTTTTTTTTAAGTATAGATATATATATATAATTGAGCTCAGGTAGTTTTTTAGAAAATAAATATACATGCCTACCTCACTTCCCTGCCGCTGCTGTTCTCATGAATCTCTGGTCCCAATGTGCAGCACTCTCAAGGTGGACACAAGAACCCTGATTTTATTTTATTTTATTTTTTTTTTCTTTTTTTTCCTGTTTAGTATAAACTGGCCATTCTGTATGCAGTAAAATGCTATGGAATATGTTGGCGCTTTATACCTAAAGGAATTATAATTATTATATTTTATCAGACTGCCGAGATTAGTAATACGGTTCCATTCATTAAAGGGGTTGTCCATGCAGGATAATTCCCTAATATTAGATGGGTCGCCCCTTACAATCACCCTAATCATCAGCTATAACCTGTAAGAGAATCCGGAATCAAGTGGCGTCATGCAGTGTCTCCGCAGGAAGAATAAAGCGCTGCGCTCTTTTTCTATTGAAATGAATGGGCTGTCCGTGTAATGCACGTACAAGCAGGGTCCTCTACAGTGTGAAGCACTCTCTGCAGCTTCTCTCCATTTAGGCAAACAGAAGAGTGTTCTAGAAAGGGCACTTCACCTCCATTAGCTCAGAATTACCGTCTTTGAAGAAGTTTGTTCCAAAACAGACAATTCCTTTAATTTCTATTTCTATTTGATTTTTATTTAACCCTTTAACGTAAGTGCCAGTTCTTGCATCGTAGACGTATGATATGCCGTTACTGTTAGATCCCTGGGATTACACTGATCCGGCAAGGACATGTCTGCAATGTAACCAAACCATGTAACCAGCATTGCTATTTATTCCTCCAGCCGTAAGGATCTCACAGGACTTTACAGCTCGGTACTAAATATTTTTACGGTGTGTAATAGCGACATCTGCAGGAATTTATGGATATTACATGTCGGCATTTATTTTTACAGTAAATTCACTATAAGGTAATGAATATCTTTATTTAATTTTACTATCACTCAAAATGAAATCTCAACAAGTATTTGTGATATAAGCTACTAAATCTACTATATAAACATTATATATATATATATATATATATATATATATACACACACACACACAAGTTGCAGACTTTACATGTGATTGTTGGTTTGGGCCGATCATTTCAGAATGATATCATAAATATATTGTTCACCTTTGGCGTAGGCCGCCCTCCGAGATAAAGTTTGCAAGGAATTTTCTTGAGCTGAAAAAAAGCCACAAAAAAATTCCAGCAGTTTTCCTGTTTTGGTTTGTTTGGGGTTTTTTTGCTGGCAGATTTTTGACATTTTCTCATTTTAGTTTTCTTTATTTATAGGCGTTTTTATCTCTGGCATTTTTCATCAGTACAAGTCATGTGATTCTATGTTTTCTATTGAAGAAATGGGGCAAAAACACCATGAAAAATAGCAGTATGCATATACTGTAGAAGTCTATGGGGGGGGGGGGGGGGGGGTCAATGTGTCTGTGGAGAACACCAAACAAATTTGAAAAAATCTGACAATGCACTGATGAACATCCTGTGGGTATTGCATTTAATTTTTGGTTGCTTTTTTGCAGCAATGTTTGTGATGCAAAAATAAAGCGCCATGCTCTAAATTTGGTGTTTTTAGTGGCGTTTTTCAGAAACGTTTTTAGCCTCCTAGCTTGTATCTCAGCACTGGAGCGACAAAACGAAAGAAAAGTTATATCTGCAGATCCAGCGTAATGGTCCTTTTACATGGAGCGATTATCGGTCAAACCTGCGCAATGATGATCACATTTCAGTGATTATTGTGTAAATACAGGTAACGATATAGCGATGAGCGACCAGCTAAATAGCTAGTTAGATGCAGCTGTCAAAGCTGACAGCTGCATCTTACTAACGTTGCAGCCTCATCCCTGGTGTCTAGTGGAGGAGATCCCCCCGCAATGCGATCGCAAAGGGGCGACCCCTTCCTACCCGGCCAGGCCTCAGCGTCTGTAGGACACTGATGACGACTAGGTAATTCATTGCTTCTGGCTCCGGCAGCCCTAAGCAATCTATCACTGATATAATGAATCAATGTATTTTATGTACATTGCAGTGAGAAATCACTGCAGTAATAATAAAAGTCCCCCGGGGACTAAAAGTTAAAGTACAAAAAAAATCCCCTCCCCTAATAAAAGTCTGAATCACCCCCCTTTTCCTATTTTATAAATAAAAATAAATAAATATATAAACAAACATATTTGATATGGCCTATAAAATTATCACATTCCTTATCTCACACAGTAAATGGCAAATCCAGAAAAATTATAATAAAAAGCGATCAAAAAGTCGCATATATGCAAACAAGGAACCGATAGAAGGAACACATCATGGCGCAAAAAATGACACATCACACAGCCCCATAGACCAAAGGATAACAGCGCTATAAGGCTGGTAATAGAGCAATTTAAAGATCTTTAAAAAAAAAAAAAAAAAAGGTTTAAATTTTTTAAAAGCCATAAAAAAAACCACAAAAGTTACGCAACTTACATATTGTTGTATTCGTACTGGTTTGAGGAAAATAGATACCATGTTAGTTTTACCATGGGGCCAACATTGTCAACACAAAACCCCCAAATAAAAAAAAAAAATCCCTTTTTTTTTCAATTTCACTGCACAAACAATTTTTTCCCGATTGTGCAGCATGTTTTATGGAAAAATCAAGTCGGTCAATGCAAAGTACAATTAGTGTCAAAAAAAATAAGGGCTGTAGGTGAAATAATGCAAGCGCTATGGCTTTTTAAAAACAAGGAGGAGAAAATGAAAGCGAAAATTGGCTCCGTCCTTAAAGGGTTAAAGGGAACTCCAGTGAAAATCTTTTTATTTAAAATCAACGGGTTTCAGAAAGTTAGAAAGATTTGTAATTTACTCCTATTCAAAAATTTCTAGTCTTCCAATACTTATCAGCTGCTGTATGTCTTGTGGGAAGTGGTGTACTCTCTGCTGCCACCTCTGTCCATGTCAGGAAGTGCCCAGAGCAGGAGAGGTTTTCTGTGGGGATTTGCTGCTGCTCTGGACAGTTCCTGACAGTTTCTTAATATTTCCCTCCTTATTATCTTAGGATAGATATATGTATATACCAGGCAGATAGATATATGTATATACCAGGCAGATAGATATATGTATATACCCGGCAGATAGATATATGTATATACCTGGCAGGTTACATTCTGTTACTGTAGATTTACCAACCACATCTGCTGGAAGTTTGTTCCAAGCATCTACTACTCTTTCAGTAATATTTTCTCACGCTGCATAAAAAACTAATTTCGCTTTAAGGTAAGCCTTCTCTTGGAATTGTTTTTTTTTTTTTTTTTGGCTGTTGTTTAAATGACATTATTTCTTGTGCAGTTTTTATGTATTATAAAAGCTCTGTGAGTATCAATTAGAGTATTATGTTGCATCCATAGTGAGAAGAATAGAATCTTCCTCCTGCTGGTCAGTAAGAAGTTTAATCATGTGATTGGTGTATTTGGCCGGGTTCACACAATGTGTGTGTTGTATAAAATCTTTCCTCACAGACTCTTTGGAAAATGAAAGGTGGAATCTGATTGGTTGCCGGGGGCGACTGAGCCAGTTTCACTTTAAACCATTTTTTGTTTTAATGACGTCAGTTTTCTGCCGCCGGTATTCAATGAAGACATGTCAGTTCATACAATGGAGCGTGCGGCTCCGGCCGCACATTCCATTGTGTGCATCGGGAAATTGGGTGCGGACACATCCCAATTCATGAAAAATGAAGAGCATCCGGCCGGTACTGCAGTACCAACCGTTCTGTGATCCAGCTGGGTCACAGAACGGCCGGTGTTATACCTAATGTGAGCATGGCCTTAAAGGTGTTGGTCAAGGAAGGACATGGGAAAAGTAAGAGATCACAGGGGCTCCTATCCTGCAAATAGGGGACAACCTCTTTAAGGCTGTGGAACCTACAGCCGGGTGATCTGTGTAGGGGACTGGATCCCTGCCCGGCATCATGTATTAATATGATATAGAGAGCGGAGATATTGATACATGATGCCGGCCGCCGTATATACAGTCCACTACACAGCTTACCTGTCCGTAGGGTCCTAATGTGTAAATGCCCCCTTACATCACATTTGGGGGAGGGGGGCACAATTTATAGTTTAAAGGGGAACTATCAGCAGGTTAGACGAATCTAACAAGGCCGGAGGTGGTGGGAGGGTCGGTAGCCACGATTTAACGATAATCTGAACGATAATCGTCCGGTGGAATAGGGCCCTTATATAGAAGGGGAAGCAGGCCGGGTGTCTAGTTCAGTGAGAGAAGTGGTTGGAGAATAGTATAGAGAGGTGTCAGTGAGTGACGTAGTTATAAGTGTTCCATCACTCACCATGCTAGGCCCATAACCCCGGTGGTGAGGCTACTAGAGATGGGGGAGTAAGTCTGATCCACACTGAGGGGCCATCGTTCTCCAAGCATCCTGATAACTGAGACAGCCGCTAAAGAGTCAGCAGTTAGAAAAGTGCCAGTCAAGCTGAGAAGTGCCGGGTTTCCTAAGGGGTCACCCCGATGGTTGGCTTTACCCATGGGATGGAGCCTGTGTTTCTGGAATCATGTCTGTGCTTACGGACTGCAATAAGCAGCGTGTAATAGTCATGGATACAGGTTTGGCCATCAAACCAATGTGGTTAGAGCCCCTGCAGTAGAGAACCTAAGGGTCTGGATAGGTCCCCCTCCCTGCAAGTCAAGCTTACCTTAAGGGGTACTCTAGCGAAAATCTTTTTCTTTCAAATCAGCTGGTATTAGAAAGTTATATAGATTTGTAATTTACTTCTATTTAAAAATCTCCAGTCTTCCAGTACTTATCAGCTGCTGTATCTCCTGCAGGAAGTGGTGTATTCTCTACAGTGCTCTCTGCTGCCACCTCTGTCCATATCAGGAACTGTCCAGAGCAGCAGCAAATCTCCATAGAAAACCTCCCCTGCTCTGGACAGTTCCTGACATGGACAGAGGTGGCAGTAGAGATCGCTGTGTCAGACTGGAGAGAATACACCACTTCCTGCAGGACATACAGCAGCTGATAAGTACTGGAAGACTGGAGATTTTTAAATAGAAGTAAATTACAAATCTATATAACTTTCTATTCATCCATATAGAAATGGAAATAGAAATATCTTACTATAAAATGTGATTCTGCTCCCAAAAATGCGCTAGGTCTTATTTTCAGAGGATGTTTTATTTTTCCATGAAGAAGAATTCACGTGTCACATGCACAGCAGTGACAGCGCGTACAGTATGGTGGCTTCCGGCCACCAGGGGGAGCTCACCACAGCACACTTGTACAGCAGAGGTAGAGAGTAGGATATAGCGACTTCCAGCCACTAGGGGGATCTCCCCACAGCACACTCATACAGCACAGCAGGGACATTTTATAGTATGGCGGCTTCCGGCCACCAGAGGAATCTCACCACAGCACACTCATACAGCACAGCAGGGACATTGTATAGTATGGCGGCTTCCGGCCACCAGGGGCATCTCACCACAGCACACTCATACAGCACAGCAGGGACAGCGTATAGTATGGCGGAAGGTGATGGCATAATAGCAGACTGTGTGCAGCTCTACATCTGGCAGTAGGGGACAACGGGGATGACAGCAGGTGACTGTCTTCATGTCCTGCATGCAGCTGCTCTGCAACTGCCAGTAAACTTAGGGAACAATAGCGTCGGGCTAAAAAGAATCCCAGCTGCACGCCCTGTTCTGTTTGGCGGCCATGCTTCCAAACAAAAACTTTGCTAGGTCTTACTTTTGGGGGAGGCCTTATATTTAGCAATTCAGCAAAACCTCCACTAGGATTTATTTTTAGGGCAACAGGGTGTGTGATAGATGATGGAAAAGGAAACAATTCTACAAATGCTTTTCATTAGTAACATTGCTTATTTGGTATTTTGCCCTATCCTCTTACTCTAGTATATACTGTTTGTTGCCTAGGTTACCGACCATCGCTCTCTGCTCTGTGGCCGAGACCTTGGGAGCTGGTGATTACACTCTTTACAGATCACAGACGTCTCCGGGACTTGTGGATTGTCCTGGGAAGCGTCTGTAATCTGTGTGGGAGACATGTACAGCTGATTCAGCTCAGCATCACCACGTCATCACAGCCAGGACCAGCTCACATGGAAAGCAACTACCAGTACGGCAGAGCCGCGCAGATATAGTAATACATTATATAGAGACATTTATATAACTTTTAATAGAAAATTATTTTCCTTATCCGGAGTTTCCCTTTAAGCCTTCTACACAGCAGTTTCTGTTAGGGCTCGTTCCCACTGAGGAAAGGTAGCGGAATTCCGCGACGGAATTGTCCGCCGCGGAATGCCGTTAGCCTCCCGCTCATAATGGGAGTCTATGGGAGGCGCGCGCTCCTGCCCTGTCCGCGCTGAAGAATGAACATGTTACAGTCTTCAGCGCGGACAGGGCAGGAGCGCGCGCCTCCCATAGACTCCCATTATGAGCGGGAGGCTAATGGCATTCCGCCGCGGAATTCCGCTACCTTTCCTCAGTGGAAACGAGCCCTTAAAGGGAACCAGGCAGAATGGCTGCACAGAACTCGCAGCCGGGTCTCCTATGGTGTTGGGGGTTCCGGGCTCCGTGGTCTTCATTGTTGTATGATTGGTTAACCATACATACCAAAACACAAGGAAGTCCAACAGCACCGTGGAACTTAGTCCTATAGACCAGGTAGAATAAAGGATGCATGCTAGAATGAAGTCCAACAGCATCCGATGTAGTGCAGAAATCTTCAAAGCTTTGTTGCACATCCATGTACAAGCAACGTTTCGACCCTGCTGGTAAGCAGTTTGCAGATCATAGATTCAGTGGCCAGTTAAGGAAACTTACATCAAACCAAAGACACCTTGAGCTTACTTCCCTTGACAATCCAGCAGCTCAGAATTGTCAGAAACCATTGGGACTCAGGGACTCATATCTACTATACAGAAAACAGTGAAAACGGAGGTAAACTTCATGAAAGAACTACGGCCAATAAAACGCAACATCTAAACGATACCGCTATACATGAAAATATAGCAGAATGTGCTCACAAAAATTGTTTGTTGTTTATGATCGGCCTTATATACTGTACATGGCATTTTTTTGGGGTGGTGTTTTTCTCTCCTTTCAGGTGTTTTTGAGACTTTTGTTTTTCCAAAACACAACATAGGGGGGGGGGGGTTTGGCAAACTGTGGTGTTTTTATGCGTATAGTGTTTTGTTTCTTTACTGACATTTTTGTCACCTTTTGGGGTCCAGCAGCTAGGTCATGTGACGGCAGAGGAAAAAAACGTCTAAACCACAAAAAAGATCATTCACACATGAAGTCAAAAACGTAAGAAAAAGTTGCCTGACAAAAAGTGTGTGTGAGGGCGCTCTTAAGCAGACAACTTGGCAAACCGTGTTCCTGAAAACAATAATTCAATGCAACAATAATGAGCGGAAGGTAATCACAGCACCAACACCTTGCAGGTCTCTGCTTTACAATGGTATCTAAAAATTAAAGGGAAACTGTAGCCAAAAAGTATTTAATATGTTATTAATGTACATTCATTATGGGAAATGCACATATAGGGCTATTTCCCTTAAAGGGGTAGTGCGGTGCTCAGAAATTATTCACAGAATAACACACATTACAAAGTTATACAACTTTGTAATGTATGTTATGTCTGTGAATGGCCCCCTTCCCCGTGTCCCACCACCCCCACCCGTGTACCCGGAAGTGTGGTGCATTATACATTACCTGATCCGTGTCGAGGGCCGTCCACCATCTTGTGCCAAACGTCATCTTCGGACGGACGAGTCGCTGCCACCCATCCCCCCTCCGCCGTATCACAACTGTGCTCAGCCGCGATTGGCTGAGCACAGTTATGCTCAGCCAATCGCGGCTGAGCATCGGATGACGCGGCAGAGGGCGGCCGGCATTCGGGACAGTTGGAGCTGTTCGCCGTCCGCCCGAAGAAGATCGCTGAAGATCGGAGACGAGCCGGCACGTGACAGGCGAGTATAGCGCACCACACTTCCGGGTACACGGGTGGGGGTGGTGGGACACGGGGAAGAGGGCTATTCACAGACATAACATACATTACAAAGTTGTATAACTTTGTAATGTGTGTTAGTCTGTGAATAATTCTTTACCGCCGCACTAACCCTTTAATTTAGTAGATCAGGAAGGCTTCAAATTCTCTCAAAAACTGTGGCTTCATGAATCAGGTGTAATTCCTATGGAGTGTCCAGCAGGGGGCTCACTATATGTAGAAGTCTATGGCACTGTTAAAATCTATGTAATGTAATGTGGTGTAGTGATTTATTGATGCAATACGTTTATGGAATAATTTGGGTAGCAAGGACACTTGCTCCCCAAATGGAAGGCACCAAGCAGAGAGGGAGAGAGGTGCCGGTGCATCTATCTCCACCCTCCCTCCCTGGTGCAGTGGGACAGATACACACTACTCCTCCTCCCGTCATACTATGAGCAGATAATGAGGGAGTAGTTTCAGGGTGATCCCCATCACCAAGACCCCCCTGGCCGCAACACCGCAGGCAACCTCCTCGCATAGTAGCAGGTCACCATCTGCAACCATTCCCCCCACCGCCAGATGCCTGTTTACTTCGCTGCCGTTCCAGACTGCAAGCTCACCGCCGCCCCCACGTCCTGCCGATGTCATCTGATGGGAGTAGTAGTAGTGTGTATCTGTCCCACTGCACCGAGCAGGGAGGGAGGGGGGAGATAGATGCACCGGCACCTCTCTCCCTCCCTGCTCGGTGCCTTCCATTTGCGGAGCAAGTGTCCTTGCTCCCCAAATTATTCCATAAACGTATTGCATCAATAAAGCATTACACCACATTACATTACATAGACTTCAATACAGTGCCATAGACTTCTACATAAAGTGTGGCCCCTGCTGGACACTCCATAGGAATTACACCAGATTTGTGACGTCACGGTTTAAGAGAATTTGAAACCTCTCTGATCTACTAAATTAAGGGAAATAGCCCTATATGTGCATTTCCCATAATTAATGTACAATAGGAATTTGTAATTTGAAAGTAATAACATACAGTAAAAAATACTTTTGGCCGGACTTCTCCTTTAAGGACCCATCTTCGGACTGAAAAGGGTTGCCTAAACTTCTAGACAATTCTAGTGATCGCTTTACATGTTATCTAACATCCGCAGGTGCATCCTCTAAGTGGAAATTCACAATCTAGTCTAACGCCGCGTTTACACAGAACGATTATTGTGCGAATTTGCATGATAAAGATCAAATTTGAACAATAATCGTACGTGTAAACGCAGAGAACGATCAAGCGACGAGCGAGAAATCGTTCATTTTGATCTTTAAACATGTTCTCAAATTGTCGTTGGTCGTTCGCAAAAAATTCGCAGATCTTTCCGTGTAAACAGTCGTGCACCGATTTAACCTATGTACAAGATAGGCTTAAGCGATCGCAAAACGATTTTTCCGTACGATACATCGTTCCGTCTATACACTGATCGTTATAGAAAAAAAATAGTCACTTCAAAATCGTTAACCGTACGATCGGGCGAATTATCGCTACGTGTACACCCAGCATAAAAAATACCCATTATATTTAGTTAGATGTAACAAGCTAAAAGTCTTGGCGAACTTCACACAAGCTTTGGAGCTCAACAGCAACGCGCAAAAAAAAAAAAAAAAAAAAAATCATTAGCACTTACCACTTCAGCATTTAGCGAAATCATCCAGGGCAGCCGTTCACAGTAATTAAAAATATGCAAAAATGGCAAACATCTCATTGAGAAGATGATGGTAATGTGGTTTTAATGGAGGCCAGCTTGTTGTGTTTTTGTGCAGCGGAGATTGTATGATGGATTGCAGGTGGACATTCTTTAAGATGACATGTACATCGCCTCCCATCTGTCTGATGGCCCCAAGAACGCCACAGGCAGTGCCAAGTGACTAGAACAGAACATTATCATTTTCCAGGAAAGATTACATTATAAACGGAGACAAGCAGACGTGGGAGAATGCGGGAAGGAGGAACCCGAAAATCTGTCCCCGTCATTAATCAACTGTGTGGAGCCTGGCAGGAAGAGAAGGAGAAGAGGGAGGCCATTGTGATTAAAGAAAATTAATCAGAATTCTATTTGAGGCAAATATCAGGCTCCGCACCATGTGCGCCCATGTTATCCATGATGAAGATGATGATAGCAGCACTAGACATACAGGAACGGCATTATCCTCCCAAGGATACGTGAATGTGGCCGAGATGCAACTGTGTAAACTTGTTTCCTCTGTCAGCTAAACACTAGATTAGGAGAATTCACCATATTGCCCCTATTGTAAAGCATTACTATAATTGCACAAAACTGTTGGCATGTCAGACATCAAACGTTGCGATTGGTTAGGGTCTGGGTATTCAGACCCCCACACGTCGCTAGAGCTAGATGGGAGAATCACCTGCCTAAGCACAGCTCACCCAGTCTCAATACCAGAGACAGATTCTGCAAGATTTGTAGTACAGTACGGTCTATGCAAGATGGTACAAGCTTTGTAGTACAGTACGGTCTATGGAAGATGGTACAGGTTTTGTAGTACAGTACGGTCTATGCAAGATGGTGCAAGCTTTGTAGTACAGTACGGTCTATGCAAGATGGTACAAGCCTTGTAGTACAGTAAGGTCGATGGAAGATGTTACAGGATGACTTAGAGGCATTGAGTGTTTGGGCGTCCACTTGGCAAATGAGGTTCAATGTAAAGTTCTGCACCTGAGTACTAATAACCCACATGCATCATACGTCCTAGGGGGAGTAATAACCCGCAGCATCATACGTCCTAGGGGAGGGGGGGGGAGTAATAACTCGCAGCAGCATATGTCCTGGGGGGAGGAATAACCCGCAGCAGCATATGTCCTGGGGGGAGGAATAACCCGCAGCAGCATATGTCCCGGGGGGAGGAATAACCCGCAGCAGCATATGTCCTGGGGGGAGGAATAACCCGCAGCAGCATATGTCCTGGGGGGAGGAATAACCCGCAGGTATCATATGTCCTGGGGGGAGGAATAACCCGCAGCAGCATATGTCCTGGGGGGAGGAATAACCCGCAGGTATCATATGTCCTGGGGGGAGTAATAACCCGCAGCAGCATATGTCCTGGGGGGAGTAATAACCCGCAGGTATCATATGTCCTGGGGGGGGTAATAACCCGCAGCAGCATATGTCCTGGGGGGAGGAATAACCCGCAGCAGCATATGTCCTGGGGGGAGGAATAACCCGCAGGTATCATATGTCCTGGGGGGGAGTAATAACCCACTTGTATCATATGTCCTGGGGGGGAGTAATAACCCACATGTATCATATGTCCTGGGGGGAGTTACTCTGGGAGAGTCGCTGATTGAGAAGGATCTGGGTGTAACTTGTAGATAATAGACTACAGAACAGCACACAATGTCAGTCAGCTGCTTCTAAGGCCAGCAGGATATTGTCATGAATATATAACAGGAAGTTATATTATTACTATAAGATCTCAGCTCCATTCACTTCTTGTTCTCCCAGACAATACTGAAGACATCGCAGAGGCTGAGAGGTTCCTGACAAACGCAGATGATACAGAAAGTAAAGTTATTAGAATTGCAGGACTTTTTTTTATATATACAAGAACCATTGATTACAACCACTTCATACTGAACATTGCTTCTTTCTATCCTAGATGTTACACCGTGAAAACGTGCATGAAATCGTGACTATATGCAGATCTCTAAAATCCATCCCTTCCTTACTATTGAATAAGCTAGAACCCATTGCTGCCCAGAATCCTTCCCATCTCAACCATTGCAAATCCTCAGTAAGCGGCCTTCCTTCTCTAACCTCTCCCCCTCTGATCCATCCTGAATGCAGTAGCTCAGATGCTATACAGATGCCTCCCCCGCAGTGCATTATCCTATTTATAAAGATGGGCGGACCATAGTAACAATGAAGCACTTTCGCCCTATGCCTTCTGTCTCCATCCTCTCCTCACAGACTGTAAGATCTTGGGAGCAGGGTCCTCACGTTTGACTTGGTTACATGTGTATCTCTGTAATGTATGTACCCCCAGAATTATAAAGTATAGTGGTTCTAAAAGTGCTTTGAACTGAAGACAACGTCTGGGTGGTGAACGTAAAAAACAAGCTCTCTACCGACATTTTAATGCATAAAATGGCACAAAAAGAGTCACCACACCTGAAGACTTTAATGTGTGAATAAAAAGAAGGGGGGAGGGGCATTTAACCATTTAAATGCCACTGTCAAAACAGCAACACTGAAATGGTGCTGGCACACCTTGAGTGCCCAGATCAGCCTGGTTCTAGAGGGTTGGGCAGCCCAGGAGATGTCACTGGGGCAATCGAGTGCCGATGTCACGGATCAATGCAGTACATATGAGCAATACCATCATGTCTAATGCTGCGTTTACATGTAACGATTATCGTGCGAATTTGCGCGATAACGGTCGAATTGGAACGATTAACGTACGTGTAAACGCAGCGAACGATCGAACGACGCACGATAAATCGTACATCGTGATCTTTCATCAGGTCAGCAAATCGTCGTTCATCATACGCTAAAAAAAACGCAAATCGTTCCGTTTGAACAGTCGTTCGCCAATTTAACCAATGGCTTAAACGATCGCAGTGCGAATTTTCGTACGATATATCGTACCGTCTAAACGCTGATCGTTATAAAAATAAAAAAAATCGTAAATCCGACATCGCTAATCGTACGATCGGGCCAATAATAGTTACGTGTAAACGCAGCATTATAGGGATCAATGTAGTAGATATTCCCAAAGGGAACTAAATTTAGAGTAAAGGCCCTATTCCACGGAACGATTATCGTTCATAAACTCGCTCCAACGACCGCTCGTTAACGATCACTAATCGTTTGTTTTTTTTTAGCGAACGATAACACATAACGTTAACGATATATGTAGTGTAACGATTATTTTGCGGTCGTTACATGGTCGTTTAAAAAAGTTCGCCGGGGTGATCATGACCATACAACACCTACTTTTTTTAAACCTTTTTACGAACGACTGAAAGATTTCTAATTTTACGAACCGATTAGCGAATTATCTTTCAAAGACCGACTTTTTTCGACATGCTGAAAAACAATTTTGAACGACGGTATAACGATTTCGCCTTTGTTGTTCGCTTGTTTAACGATAATTGCTTCGTGGAATTGGTGTAAAGAGCGCTCGTTGGAGCGAGTTTATGAACAATATTCGTTCCGTGGAATAGGGCCTTAACTTCCAGTGCGGTTTTTCCACGCATCTGCCTTTTTCTGGCGTTTTTTAACTATGTGTGAATGATCCGGTTTGTGGTTTAGGAGTTTGTGTGCTGAACTTTTTCCCCTCTTCCATCACATGACCTCGCTGCTGGAGCACAAGAGGTCAGACACACAGTAAGGGTCCTATTACATGGAGCGATTTTTAACCATTAACGACTAACGATAAACAATCGCAAACGAGATTGTTTATCGTTAACCTGTAATTGTTCACTATATTACACAGATCGATAGTCGTTAGTTACAGATCGATAGTCGTTAGTTACGATCCTTACTATGATCATTATTGCAATCGGTTATTCCTTCTGATCCCAGGAAAACAATGAACTAAGTGCAATTACACTGAACGGTTAGTGAAAAAACGCGGAACTTGAGCAAACGAATGTGGAATTACAGCGAACGATTAACGATAATTTTAGGTTCAGATCTAAAATGAACGATCAACGACATACGAACGATCTTTCGATAGTTGCCTGCAATTACACAGAACAATTGTAGTTTAAATTCGAAAGATAACCATTTTTTGCACAATAAATCGTGTAATAGGGCCCTAAGGGTGTTCCAGACAACCAGAACAATTGCACTGAAGTCTATGGGAGAAAAAACACCCCCTCCCCTCAGCCTGCTGCATACTGAAAAAACTGCCACAGAGCCTCAAAAACACCAATCTGATTGGTGTAAAGTGAGACTGGTTCAGTTGCCCCTAGCAACCAGTTTGATAAATACCCCCATCTGTGTAAGGCCGATTATAAACGTCCACTGATCTCCAGATTCAGCCGCTGGCGTTTTTCTAAGCTTTTAAAGGTGGTGTGAAGCCGGCCCTATGTTGTTTGTTTGTTTTTTTTATCGTAAAGTATGTTTTCACAGTATGTCCTTTGTGGTTTTGTCTGGAGTTCGTTATTTATCTGTACTCCTAGCATTGTGTGGAAGTGCACTCCTATAGCACACAGCACCTTCTATTTCTTTGTGTTATATGGCTTGTTTGCCATTAGCCATTCCCCCCCCCCCCCGATATCTTGCCCCCACCCATTAGGAGAGCCGGGCTTTGGCTGCATATGCCATAGAGAAGGTAAAAAAAATCTGCCCCTTCTCTGGTGTACACTGCCAGCACCAGCTTCCCACGTCCCCCCCCCATTCACCCTTGTGTCTTGCCGTTTGGTCCGTCTTACATAGCCATTGCTCAGACGCCTGCTACCATTTTCGTTTCCTTTATTAATAGAGCACAGTAATATTATTTACAGTCAATAAGTTATAAAAACAACAAACATACAAATACAATCAATAATACTATTACAACAAAAATAGGTGGGGGGGGGAAATTATATTGGGATATATTGAGGCAGATGTATTGCTGTGTCTTGGATGTAGAAGACCATACAATGGCGGTGCACATCACATTCATGTTGGATATCATCCGTAATCATTGTAATACTGAGACATACAGCAGCATACTGCAAGGCAGCGTGCACACCTCTCTGACATATGGGGGAAATTCATCAAAATGGGGTAATATAGAATTGGCTCAGTTGCCCCTGGCAATCAGATTCCACCTTTCATTTTTCAAAGAGTTTGTGCGGAACCCGATTGGTTGCCGGGGGTGACTGAGCCAGTTTTACTTTACACCATGTTTGATAAATCTCCCCCCATGGTGTGCAAGCTGACTATACACCATGGACTGCTCTCCTGACCTCTCATGGAGCACTCAGCATCAACTTATTAGCTCTGAATCAGTTGAGGGGGTATTTCGCTCAAACATAACTTTTGATATGTTGATGCCCATGATGAGACTAACAATTCCTTCCACACTTGTTATTATCTATTCAGTCTCCTTCCCCCAGTTCTCAGCTGCTGCTTTCTGCTGAAGACACAAAAATCTGTGTGTGAGCTTTTCTCCGTCTCCCCTCCTCCCCCTCCCTTCTGAGATGGCTGATAAACAAGTCCCTGGCAGGCTTTATCTGCAACACTGTAGCTTCTTTATAATGCTGGGAGAGTTAAGGCCCTATTCCACGGAACGATTATCGTTCGTATTCGGCCGATACGGGCCGCTACGGACGATAATCGTCCGGTGGAATAGAGTGCAACGATCAGCCGACATCGTTCATGTCGGCTGATCGTTGCAGTTGCTTGTTTTTCAACATGTTGAAAAACAAGTGACTGATATAGCAGCGATCTGCTGCCGTCGCTCCATTGAATAGGAGCATCGGCAGCAGACGCTGCTATATCCTATGGGCTGCCCGGACGATCAGCGATCCCCCGGACAGCCCCCCCGCAGCCCCCTCCCGCACTCACCCGCTCGCTGCAGCCGCGTTGAATAGCGGCGGTAGCGAGCGGGGAACAAGGAGCAAACGAGCGCTGAGAGCGCTTGTTTGCTCCTCTAAACGACCTGTGGAATAGGGGCATAAATCACAGTGAGTTCATCGGCAACCTGACCTCAGATTAACCCTCCCGGCATTACAAAGCTACATTGTTGCAGATAAAGCCTGCCAGGGACTTGTTTACATCAGCAGTCTCAGAAGGGAGGGGAGACCGAAAAGTTCACAGATTTGTGTCTTCCACAGAAAGCAGCAGCTGAGAACTGGGGGAAGGAGACTGAATAGATAAGTATGGAATCATTTTTTTGTCTCATCATGGGCAGCAACATATCAAAAAGTTATGTTTGAGCAGAATATCCCCCTTTAAAGCTCTGCGACTATATAACAGCCATGTCAGTTCTGCAGCATAGCACTTTAGCCATTTCAGAGCTCTCTGCATAATAATAAGTCATAAGAGTGCAGTCTGTGGATACTATAATATATATCATTCACCTGCATACCGCCTGATGCCGCATTCACACGTTCCGTGTTCCTCACGGAACATGGAATGCCTAACAGACTTCTCGCCCGCCAGGGCAGCATCTGTAATTAGATGCTGAGAGCGGGGGAACTGTACAGATATGCGCCAAACTGTAATGACAGAGCCGCGCGGCTGATTCATTACAGCGCAGCGCAGGTCTGTACAGTTCTCCCCCCCTCCATCTAATTACAGATGCTGCCCGGGTGGTGGGAGAAGTCCGTTACAGGCATTCCACATCCATCTTCCGTGAGGAACACGGAACCTGTGTGTGCGGCCTAAGGGTCCACAGATTTTCAAGAACCAATAGAAGGTAGTCACTGGTAGACCATGTTCTATCAATATCCTGAACGTATCGTTTCTGTGTCACTAGTAGACTTCGGGCAGCCCTTTAAACTCCAGGTACCCACAGCAAGTATGCCGCAGTATACCCCAGAACAGCGAGATATTCCAACATCTGATAGGAAATGTGACGTACGTGGATATTAAGGGACTCCCTCATTTTCCATTCCGCAAAGAATCCTTTTACAGGACACATAAGATGTCAGGGTGCTGTGGAGGTGAATGGGGAGAAGCCCAAGAGAAATGGGGCAGAGCTGAGACAAGTCAGAGCTGCAGCAAGGGTTGCGATCCTTATGCAGAGGAAGGAGCTGCACTTGCATCCTGTGTCCTGCGACGTTATTATAAATAACATTCAGCAATATACAGAGTAACAGCCGCTACATAGCTGCACAACTGCTTCCCATGAAATACGGATAAATCTGCCCAATTGGTATTGGCCCAAGTTTACATCGGTATTGGGGGCCATCTACTGGGGTACCATCAAACACGTTCAGTGGATCTAACCCTGCATTAAGGTTGCTGATGCCAACCGCAATGCAGATGTAAACAGATAATGGGGTTTGTTAGGACTTAATTATCCATCTTCAGGATAGGACAACAATATCTGACTACTGGAGGGGCTGACACCCCCAATCTGCTGGGGTTACTGAAGATCAGCTCCCATTCACTTCAATGGAAGCCAAGCTGCAGTAAGTCACTACGGTTACTACAGTGTGTGGGGCGGTCTGCTTACAGTACTAGTCATTGTACATGAAGTCCCCTCAGCTCTGTAAAACAACCACCCTCACACTGATGAGATATTGATGGCCTATCCCTGAGGTCATGTCATTAATGTTAAAGGAGTACTCTGACAAAAAATAAAAAAATAAAGAAAGTGGTATTAGAAAGTTAAAATAGAAGTAAATTACAAATCTATATAACAATCTCCAGCTTTCCAGTACTTGTCAGCTGCTGTATGCCCTGCAGGAAGTGGTGTATTCTATCCAGTCTGACAGTGCTCTCTGCTGCCACCTCTGTCCATGTCAGGAACTGTCCACAGCAGCAGCAAATCCCCATAGAAAACCTCTCCTGCTCTGGACAGTTCCTGACATGGACAGAGGTGGCAGCAGAGAGCACTGTGTCAGACTGGAGAGAATACACCACTTCCTGCAGGACATACAGCAGCTGACAAGTACTGGAAGGCTGGTGTTTTTTTGTTTATTTAATTACAAATCTATGTAACCGTCTGATACTTGTTATTTAATTTTTTTCTGGAGTACCTTTAAGAAAAAAAAAAAAAAGTCTGGAAAACCCCTTTAAGTGTGAATTACATCATCCAATTTAGTATGTTATGTTTCTTTAAGAAAAAAAAAATTATACTTTATTGTAAATTCAAATAGGCAGCTTCTTGGAGAAAGAAGAAAAAAAAATGCACACACAATCTCCAGAGTTCCTCCATGCAGCATCCCCTGACAGATGTTTAAAGGGAAAGGTAGAGGTGGCAAGATGGGCAGCGCCAGAAGCCTTTCCGGCTATGAGCTTTGCATAGTTCCAGCTGTATCACCTAACAGAGTCAGAGAGGGATGAAGCCAGGAGGAACTCCGGAGGTTACTAGAAATGATTGCATAGCTTCCTCCAGGTTCACAGTTGTCGGCTCATTTTCGGTCAACCCATAAGCCGCATGTCACCAGTCTATTTTCATCACTATTAAAACCGGTTACGGAAATGAGTTTTTCTAAGTCTCCCTGCTGGAGGTTTTTCTGTGGATTATCGCTGCACTCAGTGCATACCAGAAACATGAAAACATGGCGGTAACTCAAGAGAAAGCGAGCTACAACCATGAGGAAAAGTGACATCACTGTAGATCTCTACATTAGTCTGCATATGTGGTACCCGTAGTCTCGTGTAACAGAAGTCCTGAACACCAGTTCCATATTGTTGCATTGCTGGAGGTCAGACCCATCCTTCCGTCTGCCACCAGGTAGCAAACGCCTGCTCACATGGGGAGAAGTTCTGGCGGGTTTTCTCCATAGCAGAACTTGGCGACTGGATTCCTGTAGGTGTTTTCATGTTGTACACTCTAAAAAGGGAGAAGAAAAATTTGGGTACGAAATTGCAGGAGTCAAAGAGATAGGACAGTGCACTTTGCAGACAGATATATAGTAACAGGGCAATGATGGAACATATCACAAGATAGCATGCCATAAATCATGCACTCAAGTGACCCACTATCCCATATTATACAGGCAATGGTTCTCATTAATTGCAGACATGTGGCAAGAAATGAGCATGAGCATCATCTATTATACGAGAGCAGAGAAGTCATCTATTCATAGGCCATCTGTGTGCGCCCGACACTGGATAGTCACATTCCTGCTCTATAGTTATACATCACCCCTTCCACTAGCTGGCAGCATAAATGCAAAAAAAAAAAAAAGTGGTTTTGCCAAGTATATAAGAGCCAGTTTTACTAAAAAGGTCAGTGTAGAGTGTAGAAAAAGCTTCAAATATGATGGGCGATCACTAGGGATGAGCAAGATGAAGGTGGCAAAAAAAAAAAAAAAAAGTCTGCTCACCGCACTCTCCCTTCAGCCACCTCTGCCAATTACTGAGATGGGACAGTGTCACAGCCAGTGATTGACAGAGTGGGCTGTCACTCTTGAGTTTCCAGGCACTGTCCCTCAGTCAGTGATTGGCTATGCAGGATTTTGGCTGCAGGGGACACAGGGGGAGTGGGGACAGGCAAGTATTGAGTAAGCAGCTGAAGTGCAGCTGAACAGCTTAACAATTGTTTAGTTTTAGCGCAATTGGTTATGGTTCGGATTGCAAGTTCGCACATTTTAAGCCAAAAGTTCATGAACCTGCCGAATCAAATGTTTTTTAAAACTTTGCTTATCTCTAGAGACCACCAATCGCAATTTGTTCTGCACGGAGTTGCAAAAAAAAAAAAAAAAAAAAAAAAAAGTCTGCGGAGCCTCAGTCACAAGTCTCAAAACATGGGACTATCCAGATATTCCTCCATGGAAGGACCTGTATGGAGACACCAAGACTATCATATTAAGTGACCCTTTCAGTCATTATCTAACACCGTTATGAGTCTGATGATATGACCAAGGAAATAAAGCTGTCTCATGCACATAACCACCATGCAATCACCATGATATAATAGTGAGCCATGTGAGCTTGCTATCTAAGGCTCATGTGGTACTGTTATGTGGTAAGAGGTTGACCCACTTTATTTAGCAATTTCAACGTTAGAGTCTATTTTTCTGTGGACAGTCATGAGGGCTTGTCTCTGTATGACCCTTTGTACTTAAGAATGGGTGCTATAGGTGAAGAAGACACCTGCAGCAAGATGGCTGAGAAGGTCATGTCTGACATCACTCAGTTGAAGAAAGGGTACCAGGGAGGGAGAAGATAGGCCCGCTGCTACACTGACAGTACACGCAGTCACAGACAGCAAGGACGTCTCTGTAAAACACAGACATAAGGGGGGAGAACTTGGGGGATACACCTGTTCCCCTGTGGGCCAGTCCGATGCAGGAATCCAGCATAATGTGTCACTAAGCACAACTACACAAAGCCCCTGAAGCAAGGAAAGTGTGCCACATATGTAAATAACCCAGCAAAGACAGTTTAAATGGAACCATATCAGTACAACTAACAGGTCTCTCTGCCTATCAATCATCCCCGCTGAGCAAGCTGAAAGGCAGAGCCGTGACTAGTCACTGGCAACTCCTTGCCCATATGACATGGGAATAAATTTCCCTCTCATGTAAGAACCTCAGTGATGTATTGCAATTAGTGGGTTGACTGCAGTGACTATTATACTTCTGTGAATAATGAGGAATAAAAAAAAATAGTTCCATTCAACTGGTGTAAGAAAGTGCCAGAGATTTGTAATTTACTTCTACTAAAAAAAATAAAAAAAAAAAATCTAAAAAAAAAGTCTCCTAGTACTTATCAGCTGCCATATGTCCCGCAGGAGGTGGTGTATTTTTTCTGGTATGACAGTGCTCTCTGCTCTCAAATCCCCATATTTCTTTTAATAGAAGTAATTTACAGATCTCTGCCACCAGTTAATTTGAATTGTTTTTTTGCTGAACTAGCCCTTTAAAGGATTTTTTTTTACACATATAAGCAATTTAAATATGAAGTTGAACCAATGTAGCATTGATGCTTTTACCTGTGAAGATGTCCGACATTTCGCCAGACACAGCTCAAAGTGGTCTTCTACTGCCATGAATAAATTCTGGAACCCTATCGCGGCTCTTTTTAAAAACTGCTCCAGTATATGTTGCTGAGTAACAAAGACAATAAATTACTTTTACATTTAGAAATTTCTACAAGGAACATGCATTGGTTTAAAACTTATTACTATGCTAAAAAAAATAAAAAATGTAAACCAGACCTTATTGGGCTGTAAGCAGCAAGAGACACAGTACTCGTACACACTGCAGCAGCCATTGGGTAGGCAGCTCTCACAGTTATACTGCCTAGTACTGGCAGCAATTATATTGCAGCATCCGTTTGCGAGCAGTTCTTTACGTTCACAAACATAACCTGTTAGATATGGATAGAAGAACGGAAAATCAGACGTTAAAGGGGGAGATTTATGAAAGGGTGTAAATATACACCTGGTGTAAACTGCCCACAGCAACCAATCACAGCTCAGCTTTCAGCTCTGGTAGAATATACAGAGCTGTGATTGGTTGCTGTGGGCAGTTTACACCAGGTGTATAGTTACACCCTTTTATAAATCTCCCCCAAAGTGTTTAAGTCCTGAGCACGAGCTTCAGCAATGATAACTAAAGAAAGGCCTCACCCAACCATTCATAGAACAGCTTACTATAGCTGTGATTACAAAGACATTTTATGATGTCTGACATGTCAAAAGTTTTTATTAATCTGGGTCGGAGTAGTCAGACCCATACTGTTTAGGAGAATGAGCTGGAAGAAGACTCTGCTGCAGCACGTTCGCTCCTCGCCCGAGTTAGAAAACAGAGTCGGACTTATAATGGGGTTGACTTTTTTTCTAACTCAGAGCAGGAAGAGGATGTGTGGGGGGTGATTGACAGGCAGAAAGGCCAGTTAATGGTCTCTCAGCCTGTCAAGCATACCCACACTGCATGCTGACAGGCAGAGAGCCATGACTGGTCATTGGCAGCTAGTTGCCGCCCCTCTCCCAGCCTCATGCAGCGGAATAAGACCTTTTTTCCCCCTGATGTAAAGCTACCACTGCAGCCATGACTGGTAGCTTTGGGGAGCTGAACAGTAGATCTATACAGTGCAGCTGGAAACCATATCAGCACAATCATACTGACTGGTTCTCTTTAATGGGTCACAGATACTGACAGAATCAGGTGTGTGAAACAGACCTCTACACAGTATTTGTTTCATTATTTTGCTGAATATAAAAGCATAATAGACTAAGCCATTGCCTACAGCACAATAAGTATACGTTGTGATGAGTTTGGTTTTATAATGTCAGTCAACGTGGAACACATTCTGCTGTATGGCACACGGCCAGTGTACGGCATTAGGCAGAGAAGCATCACATTATCCCAGCCAGAGTCCATACTTGAGAACCCCAATAGACTTATGTATTTCCCTGTCCAGTGATCAGAATGTAATTCATTGATTGAAGACACAAACTCTTTGCCTTACTTGCTCCATAATGACTTCTTGTCATGTATTTTATTAGATTATTTATTATTTAGAACTGTATCTATGTCCTTGATATACAAATTCAAGTCAAAGAGTACAGCAACAAGAGCGTAGCACGTTATGACTGCACACATTTTTCACTTACCTAGATCATCCGTGATGAGGAGTTTTCCTTGCACAGAGTTGCGGCACTGGTTACCGAAGCGGCTGCTGTTACCGAGGTTAAACTGAATTTTCCACTGAATGTTTTGCTCCTGATCTCTGGTCTGAAGAAGCGTTCTGTCTCTTATGGTCTTCTCTTCCTGATGAGGTACAGAACATGAGCGCATGTTACAATCCTGCTGAAACACCTGCTCAGCTTGCATCCATTTACTTATGAGCAGATGAAAACTTTATTCCCATTCAGTGTGCAGTTTTCTTCTTTATAACATTGGCAGCCACTACTACTACATCTCCTGTGTCGCACACCCTCCTCCATACACCCCTTTCCATGCTACTACTACTACTACTACTACTACATCTCCTGTGCAGCACACCCTCCTCCATACACCCCTTTCCATGCTACTACTACTACTACTACTACTACTACATCTCCTGTGTCGCACACCCTCCTCCATACTGCTACTACATCTCCTGTGTCGCACACCCTCCTCCATACACCCCTTTCCATGCTACTACTACTACTACTACTACTACATCTCCTGTGCCGCACATGCTCCTCCATACTGCTACTACATCTCCTGTGTCGCACACCCTCCTCCATACACCCCTTTCCATGCTACTACTACTGCTACTACATCTCCTGTGTCGCACACCCTCCTCCATACACCCCTTTCCATGCTACTACTACTACTACTACTACTACTACTACTACATCTCCTGTGTCGCACGCCCTCCTCCATACTGCTACTACATCTCCTGTGTCGCACACCCTCCTCCATACACCCCTTTCCATGCTACTACTACTACTACTACTACTACATCTCCTGTGCCGCACATCCTCCTCCATACTGCTACTACATCTCCTGTGTCGCACACCCTCCTCCATACACCCCTTTCCATGCTACTACTACTGCTACTACATCTCCTGTGTCGCACACCCTCCTCCATACACCCCTTTCCATGCTACTACTACTACTACTACTACATCTCCTGTGCAGCACACCCTCCTCCATACACCCCTTTCCATGCTACTACTACTACTACATCTCCTGTGTCGCACGCCCTCCTCCATACTACCGCCACTACATCTCCACCTACTACCACCACCACCACATCTCCTGTGCCATACACCCTTTTTCATACTGCCACCATTGCTGCAGCTATTACCACTACATCTTCTGTGTCATACAGAAGCCATTACTGCCCTACCAGCAGGGTTACTACTACTAGCGCTACACATGTTTAGCAATGTCCACCCTCTTACCCCCGACTGCAACAGCTACAACAAAACCTATATCCCACCACCCATACCGCTGCACCTATATCCAGCATGTCCATCATCCATACCGCTGCAGGCACTACTACTACTACTACTAGCCCCACATCTCACTATCTCCTCTACAGCTATTACCAGCCCTACACAGCGACACATTTCCTGCCTTGTCCGTGTCACCGCTGGGATCTCAGCCTTACAAGTCACGACAAAGTTATCTGAACCAAACCTGAAAATTATAACATTTTGGAAACTTTGCACATACATCGTTTTTCATTGCATTTTTTTTTTTTTTTTTTTGCAGAATTCCATAGTACAAGCAATTAAGAAATTCTGTTATAGGTTTTATTAGGCAAAAACTTTCCTCCTGTACTCAGACTGTCGTCCCCCCCCCCCTATCTGCGCATTATCGGGCAAAGCCATCTGTATTCCCGACCACAGGTAAACAACCCCTGACCCCATGGTATCTCAATGGTGACCGTCCATAGACCTGTGTACCCTCCGCCATACCCCAGTATTTCAATGGCGACCGTCCATAGACCTGTGTACCCTCCACCGTACCCCAGTATCTCCATGGTGACTGTCCATAGACCTGTGTACCCTCCGCTGTACCCCAGTAACTCCATGGTGACCATCCATAGACCTGTGTACCCTCTGCCATACCTAGTATCTCCATGGTGACCATCCATAGACCTGTGTACCCTCTGCCATACCCAGTATCTCCATGTGACCAGTCATAGACCTGTGTACCCTCTGCCATACCCAGTATCTCCATGGTGACCATCCATAGACCTGTGTACCCTCCACCATACCCCGGTATCTCCATGGTGACCATCCATAGACCTATGTATCCTCCACCATACCCCGGTATCTCCATGGTGACCATCCATAGACCTGATTACCCTCCACCATACCCCGGTATCTCCATGGTGACCATCCATAGAACTGTGTACCCTCCACTGTACCCTGGTATCTCCATGGTGACCATCCATAGACCTGTGTACCCTCCACCATACCCCGGTATCTCCATGGTGACCATCCATAGACCTGATTACCCTCCACCATACCCCGGTATCTCCATGGTGACCATCCATAGACCTGTGTATCCTCCACCATACCCCGGTATCTCCATGGTGACCATCCATAGACCTGATTACCCTCCACCATACCCCGGTATCTCCATGGTGACCATCCATAGACCTGTGTACCCTCCACCATACCCCGGTATCTCCATGGTGACCATCCATAGACCTGATTACCCTCCACCATACCCCGGTATCTCCATGGTGACCATCCATAGACCTGTGTATCCTCCACCATACCCCGGTATCTCCATGGTGACCATCCATAGACCTGTGTACCCTCCACCATACCCCAGGGGGCAGCTCTCACCTGTTTGAAGGTGCTGGTGAGGAAGTAGATGAGGGACAGGCCAAACACAATGCCCAGCACCCATCTCTTACGCAGGATCTTCCTCCACACCATAGATAATAGCTGGACCATAGCTGTAGCTATATACCGTGTGTATACAGCTGTATTAGGGCTCACACCACCTAGCACTCTGCACAGTGATGTGTAAGCTTCTCAGACCAAGCAGAACATACACAGGGTCTGGCTCTAGCATCTCTATAGAGTACAGAGTAACATGGCGGAGCCCAGCACACCGCTACGAGGTCACTTCTATATAGAGAGTCTCCCTGCCTCAGTATAACGCCGGACACAGGCTCAGGCGTGAGTGATTGGCGCCTGCGCACTGTGCACTCAGCCCCAGGAACCATCTGATCCCTGTTATTTATCTCATGTACCCGGAAGTGATCCCCGCGGCGGCGCCACTTCCTCCGCAAGCTCCTGGTTCCTATGGTGACGAGCCACGTGACATGCTGCGATGACCCGGAAGCCAATGACAGAGCGCACCCGGCTTTCTGGCCGTAGTGGTGACGTCACCCGTTTGGCGCCGCCCAGGAGCAGGTGAGGATGCAGGATGCGGGTGTGGATGTCCTGGGTACCGGGAGCTGACAGAACAATGGCGGCCTATCATAAGAAGTCATGTGCAGATAGAGTAGGCTAGTGCTGTCTGTTATCAGCCAGGTCAGGAGTGCCAGGGACTACAATGGATGGGGGAAGGGAAATCCACAGAAACTGATAGAGAGATGATCAGCTGATCCATCTCCCCTGCTGCCTGGCTCTCTCCTGTACTGCTGTGCCTCACACCTCTCCTGTGCTGCTGTGCCTCACACCTCTCCTGTGCTGCTGTGCCTCACACCTCTCCTGTGCTGCTGTGCCTCACACCTCTCCTGTACTGCTGTGCCTCACACCTGTACTGTACTGCTGTGCCTCACACCTCTCCTGTACTGCTGTGCCTCACACTTCTCCTGTACTGCTGTGCCTCACACCTCTTCTGTACTGCTGTGCCTCACACCTCTCCTGTACTGCTGTGCCTCACACTTCTCCTGTACTGCTGTGCCTCACACCTCTCCTGTACTGCTGTGCCTCACACCTTTCCTGTACTGCTGTGCCTCTCACCTCTCCTGTACTGCTGTGCCTCACACCTCTCCTGTACTGCTGTGCCTCACACCTCTCCTGTACTGCTGTGCCTCTCACCTCTCCTGTACTGCTGTGCCTCACACCTCTCCTGTACTGCTGTGCCTCTCACCTCTCCTGTACTGTACTGCTTTGCCTCACACCTCTCCTGTACTGCTGTGCCTCACACCTCTCCTGTACTGCTGTGCCTCACACTTCTCCTGTACTGCTGTGCCTCACACCTCTCCTGTACTGCTGTGCCTCACACCTCTCCTGTACTGTACTGCTGTGCCTCACACCTCTCCTGTACTGTACTGCTGTGCCTCACACCTCTCCTGTACTGTACTGCTGTGCCTCACACCTCTCCTGTACTGTACTGCTGTGCCTCACACCTCTCCTGTACTGCTGTGCCTCACACCTCTCCTGTACTGCTGTGCCTCACACCTCTCCTGTACTGCTGTGCCTCTCACCTCTCCTGTACTGTTGTGCCTCACACCTCTCCTGTACTGTTGTGCCTCACACCTCTCCTGTACTGTTGTGCCTCACACCTCTCCTGTACTGTTGTGCCTCACACCTCTCCTGTACTGTTGTGCCTCACACCTCTCCTGTACTGTTGTGCCTCACACCTCTCCTGTACTGTTGTGCCTCACACCTCTCCTGTACTGTTGTGCCTCACACCTCTCCTGTACTGTTGTGCCTCACACCTCTCCTGTACTGTTGTGCCTCACACCTCTCCTGTACTGTACTGCTGTGCCTCACACCTCTCCTGTACTGCTGTGCCTCACACCTCTCCTGTACTGTACTGCTGTGCCTCACACCTCTCCTGTACTGCTGTGCCTCTCACCTCTCCTGTACTGCTGTGCCTCTCACCTCTCCTGTACTGCTGTGCCTCTCACCTCTCCTGTACTGCTGTGCCTCTCACCTCTCCTGTACTGCTGTGCCTCACACCTCTCCTGTACTGCTGTGCCTCACACCTCTCCTGTACTGCTGTGCCTCACACCTCTCCTGTACTGCTGTGCCTCACACCTCTCCTGTACTGCTGTGCCTCACACCTCTCCTGTACTGCTGTGCCTCACACCTCTCCTGTACTGCTGTGCCTCACACCTCTCCTGTACTGCTGTGCCTCACACCTCTCCTGTACTGCTGTGCCTCACACCTCTCCTGTACTGCTGTGCCTCACACCTCTCCTGTACTGCTGTGCCTCACACCTCTCCTGTACTGCTGTGCCTCACACCTCTCCTGTACTGCTGTGCCTCACACCTCTCCTGTACTGCTGTGCCTCACACCTCTCCTGTACTGCTGTGCCTCACACCTCTCCTGTACTGCTGTGCCTCACACCTCTCCTGTACTGCTGTGCCTCACACGTCTCCTGTACTGCTGTGCCTCACACCTCTCCTGTACTGCTGTTTCTCTCACCTTTCCTGTACTGCTGTTTCTCTCACCTTTCCTGTACTGCTGTGCCTCTCACCTTTCCTGTACTGCTGTGCCTCTCACCTCTCCTGTACTGCTGTGCCTCTCACCTCTCCTGTACTGCTGTGCCTCTCACCTCTCCTGTACTGCTGTGCCTCACACCTCTCCTGTACTGCTGTGCCTCACACCTCTCCTGTACTGCTGTGCCTCACACCTCTCCTGTACTGTACTGCTGTGCCTCACACCTCTCCTATACTGCTGTGCCTCACACCTCTCCTATACTGCTGTGCCTCACACCTCTCCTATACTGCTGTGCCTCACACTTCTCCTGTACTGCTGTGCCTCACACCTCTCCTGTACTGCTGTGCCTCACACCTCTCCTGTACTGCTGTGCCTCACACCTCTCCTGTACTGCTGTGCCTCACACCTCTCCTGTACTGCTGTGCCTCACACCTCTCCTGTACTGCTGTGCCTCACACCTCTCCTGTACTGTACTGCTGTGCCTCACACCTCTCCTGTACTGTTGTGCCTCACACCTCTCCTGTACTGTTGTGCCTCACACCTCTCCTCATTGTGATGGATCTGACCGCTCCTGATGGATCCCATTACACAGGCCGTTATAGCTGTATACGCTTTATACAGGAGCAAACGTTACTGTAACCAATCGCAGCTCGGTTTATGTTTCTCCTATAGAAGCTGAGCTGTGATTGGTTAGTATAGAATCTTACTATAAGGGTGTGATAAATCTGCTATATGATTGATGGTCCAAAATTAAAGTGTACCTGTCGTTTAAATTGGGGTTTTTTTTGTTTTGTTTTGGGGTTTTTTTTTTGCAGAAATCAGGTGATTTTAAGAAACTTTGTAATTGGGTTTATTAGCCAAAAAATGCATCTTTATCATGAAAAAGTAGTTTGAAGCTCTCCCCCCTGTCTTCATTGTTCTCTATGGAGAGGGGAGGAGTGGAGGGAGATGAGGCACCAAAACTAGACAGCAAAGAGTTAATTTACAGCTACATCACCGGGCTATCTCCTCTGAAGTCAGCACCGACATCTCTGACCTCTGAATACCGGCTTTCATGCAGCTCCTGCTGTGTAATCCTTTGTTCTCTGCTGGCGACTAAGGGTCCATTTACACAGATTATCTGACAGATTATCTGATAAAGATTTGAAGCCAAAGCCAGGAATGGATTTGAAAATAGGAGAAATCTCAGGCTTTCCTTAATGACCTGATCTCTTTTTATAGTCTGTTTCTGGCTTTGGCTTCAAATCTTTGGCAGATAATCTGTCAGATAATCTTTCTGTGTAAATGGACCCTAAGGGTACTATTAAACGGGCCGATGGGGGCACGATAATAAATGTAAACGAGCGCCGATCTGCTAGATCGACGCTCGTTTACTGGGCCTATTACATGGCCCGATAATCGTTTAACAAGGGCTGCATGGGCATCGTTACCAATGTCCTTGCAGCCCTTGATTAAACGTTATACATTACCTGTCCTGGTTGCAGGGCTCCTCTTCCTCTGTGCTTCCCCCGGGTCCTGCACGCTCCAGCTTCAGAGTGGCCTGTCAGCTGACAAGCCACTCAGCCAATCACTGGCCGCGGCGGTCCCGGCCCGTGATTGGCTGAGCAGCATATCAGCTGACAGGCCACTCTGAAGCTGGAGCGTGCAGGACCCGGGGAGAAGCACAGAGAAAGAGGAGCCCTGCAACCAGGACAGGTAATGTAATCGGCAGATTCGGACGATTATCGTTCTGTGTAATAGTACCCTCATCCCCCTCCTCCCCCCTCCCCTCTCCATAGGTTACACAGGGCACGAATGATGTAAAAGAGTGGAGATTTCCTGATAATGAGCAGTGACTGAGAGAGGGGGGGGGGGGAGTCTTTTTAAATGCAGATAATGGCATTTTTTCCTAATAAACCCAATTACAACGTTTCTTAAAATCGCCTGGACAATACTATTGTTTTCTACAAAAATATTTGTTTAACGAAAGTGACTAAAGGGAATATCCAGATTTTTTTTTTTTAATCGCAAAGGCCATCCAAGCCCCCTTGAGGATCAGCTGTCTGAAGCGACCCTGGCAGTCACACAGTCCCTGCAGCCACTCCCATGCTCCCATCAGCTCCAGGTGGCTTCCTTTCATAGTGGTGTATACAGCTATTGCAGCTGCCTTTTTCACTTGAAGGGGATAACACACATACTTTGCAGCCCTCTAAGGAAAGTGAGGTGTTTGCAAAGGACGAACCACCCTGGAGCCGATGTGAGCGTTGAAGAGGCTGCAGAGACTGTGTCAGTACCAGGGTCACTTCAGATTCAGCAGCTTTGTAGCTAAGCCTGATGTTACATGTGCTGTAAATGATAAATCCCCCCTTTGTTCTTATGATTTTGTCTTTTTTTTATATTCATCAGTGGACAGCAGTGTTTTTAGAGGCCCAGTTATTTGGGTCTCTGAAATCTACCTGAAAAGCCAACTATATGAAGATCACCGATGTGCTCAAGACCTGCCGGCAAAAAGAGCGCTGCCTGATCACTGTCCCCATAGACGATACACTTTAAATGTATTGTTTGAAGGTCCTGAGGACAATGCAGAGAAGACACAGCAGCCTGACAGATAATCCTCCTCCAGAAAGGTAACACAAAGCCCAAGGCAACGTCTTCTTACTGTAGATAGTTCATATTTGTGCTGACTTCATTTACAGCAGGTTAAAGGGGTATTCCACTGAAACATAACCTTTGATATGTTGCTGCCTATGGTGAGACTAACAATTCCTTCCATACTTGTTATTATCTATTCAGTCTCCTTCCCCCAGTTCCCCCAGGCTGATGTAAACAAGTCCCTGGCTGGCTTTATCTGCAACATTGTAGCTTCTTTGTAATGCAGGGAGGATTACTCACAGAGAGTTCATTTGCAACTTGACCTCAGATTAATCCTCCCGGCATTAGAAAGAAGCTACAATGTTGCAGATAAAGCCGTCTCAGAAGGGAGGGGGGAAGAGGGGGAGACAGAGAGAAAAGCTCACACACAGATTTTTATGCCTTCAGCAGAAAGCAGCAGCTGAGAACTTAGGGAAGGAGACTGAATAGATATGGAAAGAATTGTTAGTCTCACCATGGGCAGCAACAAATCAGAAGTTATGTTTATGTGGAATACAGGATCACTGTGAAAAGGAAAAAATGCTGATTAGTCATAGAGAGGCATCAGAAGCTGCGAACAGTGAGACCCCTATTGATTGCTAGAAAAAGTGCTGGATCCATTTGCCTCCTGTTGTTTTTTTTGTTTTTTTTTTAGCTCTGTGGTTTGTATACAACCTGCAAGGCAAAGTCTACATAGAACTATATAAGCTCTCTTCATAGAGCCCCCTGGTCCCTATGGCATACCGATACGGCATGGGTCGTCTAGTGGTTAAATAATAACAGGAGGGGGCATTCACTTGTTCCATGCATGTTCCGAACAATAAAAAAATGTGCTAGAGAATGGAATTCTGACTTCCAGGCATCATCATCTCTGCCGAGAGCTCTGAAACTGTTTAAAGGAGAATTCCGGGCAGGGTGCTTTTTTGCCAAAGCGCTGGGGAGGATGAAAGAAATAACGTGCACCTCCCGGGTTCCAGCACTGATGCCTGTATACCACATCTCCGGTCCCGGGCCGCTTCATGGTTAGAGAGGAGACCTGGGATGTGACACATTAAGCCAACTCAGTCAGTCAGTGGCTGTAACAGGGTGCTGCCTCGACCACTGACTGGCCCAGCGTGTCAGTATGGTAGCAAGAAGATTACAGCAGGTTAGACAAATCTAGTCCCTATAGCGCCTAGGACGCCGAAGATTTAGGTATGTCTCTTACCTTCATCTTCAGCTCAATTTGTAGGTAAATCCCTAGGCTAGTAAGGCGGTTTGGTGCACTGGGGGCGGGACTACCGCACCCAGTGCACCAATGGACCCGGCCTGCCCTTCCTAATGAAAATCAGTGGAGTGGGCTGGAGGCGGGCCAGATCGGTGCACTGGGGGCTTTAGTCAGGCACCAAACTTTAAACATACCTTTATCCTCAGCGCCCCATGCACTATAAGGAGTTATCAGCAGGTTACATGCATCTAACCTGCTGATAGTTTCCCCTTATATAGTTTCAGAGCTCCTGGCACCATAATGAACGATGATGCCAGGAACTCTGAATTTCATTCTGTAGCACAGCGTCTGTATTTACGCACCGTGCATGGATGGTGTGAATGCCCCCTAACACTTGACGCTCTTGCAGGTGAAGGGAGTCTTCCTGTAAGTAGTTCTGTTCTTGAAGAAATAAGAGTCTTCAATGTAAAAATGTCTCTGTTCTATATACTGTAGATACTTATTTGCCCCCCATTGAGCGTAGCAATGGTCCAAGCACCAGTGACTACTGTTACAGGGCAGGGTAGTGGTATCGGACATAAGTTGGCCGTCACTATTTGTTGTTCTTCTTCTCCAGGAGTCGAGGTCAGAACCTTAGTGCCGATACAAGTATGGAAGATGGAGTATTTAATGGATTAAAACAAGACAATCCGTCCTCTCAGCATCTGTTCTCCAGTTTAGCGGGTCTCCAGCCTGGTCCCATTACTGTACAGTCTGGTTTAGTTCTGGGATCCACGGCAGGAGGAGCTGATGTCTTCATCCAGATGCCGCCTCCACTTAGAGAAGAAGCCAGCAGTCGCTCAGAGACCAGCACCTTTTCTCACCATCACCATCCTCACCACAGGCAGCAGCCGCAGCCCCCGGCCCACCACCATCAGCAGCATCACTTCCAGCACTCCCACTCCAGGCCCTCACTGCTGCATGCAGCCACAACCGAGCGTCACAGGGAGGAGAACAATGAGGAAGCGGGCACCCCGGCACCCGCCCTGTCTGAGCTCAGGGCCATTGTTTCATGGTTACAAAAGGGACTTCCGTTTATTCTTATTTTACTTGCTAAAGTCTGCTTCCAGCATAAACTCGGTGAGTTACCATTCTCAGGTAACTTTTACTTGATATGTTTTCTTGTTTTTTGTTTTTTTTTTAAGTGTAAGGGTATATTCACACGGGCGGGCTCGCAGCGAGATTCTCGCTGCGAGCCCGGCAGGTCCTGGCAGTTCCCATACACTACATACTTGCTGCGGTCTAAACGACCGCAGCGAGTATGTAATTATACCGCCCTTAACCCCTTCTGCTCCCGCCCGGCTCCCCCGCTGTAAGCATACTATACCTGTCCTTGCTGCACGGGTCCGGCGTCCTGCTCTCCTGTCCGGCCAATTAGTGTGTTGCCCAGCCGTAGCCACTGATTGGCCGGGCGGGAGAGCAGGACGTCGGACCCGTGCAGCAAGGACAGGTATAGTATGCTTACAGCGGGGGAGCCGGGCGGGAGCAGAAGGGGTTAAGGGCGGTATAATTACATACTCGCTGCGGTCGTGTAGACCGCAGCAAGTATGTAGTGTATGGGAACTGCCAGGACCTGCCGGGTTTGCAGCAAGAATCTCGCTGCGAGCCCGCCCGTGTGAATATACCCTAACTGTCATGTAAATTTCACTTTACAGAAACCAATAAGTATCAAAAGTACAAGCGATTTTAAGAAACTCTGTAATCAGTTTTATTAAGCAAAAACGTTTCCTCCTATACTCAAAAAGCTGTTTTCCTACCTCTCCCCCCCCCCCCTTCCCCCTCACTTCAGAAGAAGCAGGATTTCTGTGTCCATTATTCTCTATGGAGAGAGGAGGGGTCGAGGGGGATGAGTGAGCGCAGAGAGGAGAAAAGTCGGCCCTGCTCAGTACAGCATTCTTCAATCTTATCTCACCAAGATCCCAGATAAGCACTGACCTTTCTGACCCCTGAATCCAGCATTTTATGTGTCCAGTCTCCGAACTATACAGCTGCTTCTCTGCTCTCCCCCTCACC
This sequence comes from Dendropsophus ebraccatus, assembly GCF_027789765.1. Taxonomy (NCBI): domain Eukaryota; kingdom Metazoa; phylum Chordata; class Amphibia; order Anura; family Hylidae; genus Dendropsophus; species Dendropsophus ebraccatus. The sequence goes on along the minus strand of NC_091456.1, from coordinate 6,417,991 downwards.
CCCTCAATAGGTTATAATGGACTCAGCAAACCCATCTTCACTTTACTCCTCTATAATAAAGACGGCTTTGCCCTGATTATGAGAGATAAGAAGTGAGGGGGGGAGGCTGGAAAACAGCTTTTTGAGTACACAAAGAGGCTTTTTTTGCCTAGTAAAACCTATTACAGAGTTTCTTAAAATTGCTTGTAACATTGATTTTTGCTCAAATATTTTAAATGACAGCAACACTTTAAAGCGACTCTGTACCCACAATCTGATCCCCCCAAACCACTTGTACCTTCGGATAGCTGCTTTTAACCCGAGATCTGTCCTGGGGTCCGTTCGGCAGGTGATGCAGTTATTGTCCTAAAAAATAACTTTTAAACTTGAAGCCCAGTGCCAAACGGGAGTATTTGTGCCCTAACTTTGCACAACCCCTCCGTCCCTCCTCCCCACCCTCCTCATCATTAGAACTGCTCCAGGCAGATTGCCTCCTATTCCCCACCTGTGGCAGCCCGGCACATGGGCTGGATCGTTAAGGACCTGTGCAATGTTCAGCATGGAGAAAATGTTTCAGTGGCATTCCTAATGCTGAAGAGGGTGGGGAGGAGGGACAGAGAGGGTGTGCTAAGTTAGGGCACAGATACTCCCGTTTGGCACGGACTTCAAATTAAAAAGTATTTATTAGGACAATAACTGCATCACCTGCCGAACGGACCACAGGACAGATCTTGGATTTAAAGCAGCTATCCGAAGGTACAAGTGGTTTGGGGGGGGGGACAGATTGTGGGTACAGAGTCGCTTTAAGGCTGGGTTCACACTATGTAAAAACAACTGCTGTATTTCATAACAATGGCGGTTGTTGGGAATTACGGCTGTTGTTTTTACATAGTGTGAACATAGCCTAAGGCTGGGTTCACACTGTGGTTTTGCTGTCCATTTAACATATCTGATTTATGGGGGGAAAAAATTGATGGTAAAAGCGGACGCAGTTGTGTGCCACCTCTCAGGATTCGTTTCCATTTGACTTAAATTATTTGTTTTTAAAGTATCAAACCAGATCTGTTTTTTTAATTTATTTTTTAGTGTACACAAATTAAAAGGTAGCAATTGGCCCAATCGGGCTGATATGGTTCCCTGTATACAGCGCTTCAGGGAACCATATCAGCCCGATTAGGCTGACTGGTTCCCTTTAAGGTTGATAACGTTTTATTTATAGACCAAAAAACAAAAAATGCCCAAAATATATAGTCCTTAACGCACAACAAGATACAAATCAAGCAAAAAAGGATCCACAAAGGGATACAAAGAATGCAGGACAATCAAAAATAAATATTATTGTAATCTTTATTTAAATAATTAATACTTAATAAAATTCATTAAAACAATGAAAAAAGATGAAACAGATGCATACAATAAAGAAATTGGTGAGGGGACATGCATATATACTTTATGGAATAATATATTGCACATGCATAGAGAATGCTCATAGAAATAAGTATAGATGTTGTAATGCAGGCAGCCTCCACTAGATGGCGAACAAATACAAATGCAGGAAGAAAGACATAGAATGGCAAGAGAAAAATAGTTTTTTCTTCAAACAGGCAAAAACCTATAAAGTGCCAAGGGTACTAGATAGGTACCACACAACAGGTGAAGTCACCCAATCATGTTACATGTATACTAACCCAGGAGGATGCGTGTATTTAGCCAAGTCCCTCTCACCCACTCACCCCACGTACGTTTCGCTTAGCTTTATCAAGGGATTGCCTTGCAAACAGTAATAATCCCTAATATACACTCACCGGCCACTTTATTAGGTACACCATGGTAATAACGGGTGGTCTTCTGCTGCTTTAGCCCATCTGCCTCAAAGTTGGCCGTACTGTGCGTTCAGAGATGCTCTTCTGCCTACCTTGGTGGTAACGGTTGGCTATTTGAGTCACTGTTGCCTTTCTATCAGCTGGAACCAGTCTGCCCATTCTCCTCTGACCTCTGGCATCAACAAGGCATTTCCGCCCACAGAACTGCCGCTCACTGGATGTTTTTTTCTTTTTCGGACCATTCTCTGTAAACCCTAGAGATGGTTGTGCGTGAAAATCCCAGTAGATCAGCAGTTTCTGAAATACTCAGACCAGCCCTTCTGGCACCAACAACCATGCCACGTTCAAAGGCCTCACATCACCTTTCTTCCCCATACTGATGCTCGGTTTGAACTGCAGGAGATTGTCTTGACCATGTCTACATACCTAAATGCACTGAGTTGCCGCCATGTGATTGGCTGATTAGAAATTAAGTGGTAACGTGCAGTTGGACAGGTGTACCTAATAAAGTGGCCGGTGAGTGTATACGAATGTACAAGTGTCTCAATGACAGATGAGAAGTTTGTGGAGATCCTCGGTCCACTTAAGCAAATCCTTAGTTGCTCTGAGGAGCCATTTCCCTATACCTGTCATGTTTTTCTAACACTGTAACGGCTTACTCTTCCAGGCATTGCTGTGTGCATCGGGATGGCCACTACTTTTGCTTACGCCAATTCCTCTGTCAAACACCAGGTGTCTTTAAAGGTGAGGATAGCCGCTGGGATGGAACAGTATATCACACGTATATCATGAACTCACAATCACAGGTCCGGTCACATACCTCTTATTTAGTAGGAACAGGACCTCACTCTGTGAACATCCAGGTCCCGGTTGTCAGATCCCTTTCTGTCAGACATATTCAGCCTGTCGTAAGGAGAACTTCTTAAAGGGGTACACCGGCCATTTACATTTTCTTTATATTCTTTTTTTTTTTTTTTGCTTTATAACGCGCACTTTTTAGCATGAAAATATCTTGCTAAAAATGTGTCTGCGTCAGATATGACAGCCCGAGAGTGTCAGACCACCCTGACTGCTTCCCTAATAGTCGGGCACAGTGATGATACAGCGCTGAAACCGACTGCTGAGTGACATGTGCAGCTACTGATAGCAGCACAGTCCTCTCCCTTCTCCTGATGGACACCGATCAGTGAGATCATCACGGGGCAGATGAGAAAACCAGAGGTAATGGCCATTACCTCCAGATTTCCACATGTAAATCCCCATTGGAACTTACTGAGAACGGAAGCTGAAGGACCTGCAGGACCTCCAGTGATGTTACAGTCATATGATTAGTCACATTATTGGGAGACAGGCATCCTATATATACTGTAAGTAGGGATAATCCATATTAAATTCACGTATCTGCCTAACTGTATGTAGCAGAGCGGTGTGTGTCTATGTATTGGTGAAGTAGCACTGTGTGTGTCTGTGGGTATGTTTATGTAGCAGAGTTGTTTGTGTATAGGCATATAGCCACAAGTGTGTCTGTATATTCTTGTAGTAGCACTGTGGATGTCTGGGTATCTTAATGTAGCAGAGCTGTGTGTGTTTGGATGTAGCAGAGCTGTATGTGTTTGTGCATGCAGCAGTGCTGTGTATGTGTGGGTATAATGTACTGTCATAGAGAGATAAACTGGCTCTGTCTCTTCAGTGCATTAACCCCTTCACTGCCTTAGATCGCCAGAGAAGTTTATTATCATGATTTTTTTTCCCTGTTTTTACTTGTCTAAACCACGAGTGTGTCTTGTAATCAGGTGCGACTTATAAAGTTAAAAATACAGTAGTGCTGGAGCTGCATGAAAAATAATAGCTATCCTATTTTTACCTAAACAAACACTTCCCTATTGTCCTGTTGCATCTTTGGGTCCCCCACTGAGGGAGCCTCTTCCACCGGACGATTATCGTTAGCATAATCGTTAACGATTAACGATCTCAAACGACCGCTATTGCGAAAGACCTGAAAACGTTCACTCATTTCCATGGAACGATAATCGTTACTTATGATCGTAATTGCGATCGTATCTTCTTCCGTATTTCTTCGCTATTGCGTTCGTATCTATTGTGAACGACCGAACGATGTCTTATTCAATGCGAACGATTTGCGAACGTTTTGCGAACGTGCAACGATAAAAATAGGTCCAGGTCTTATAAAGCGATCAACGATTTCTCGTTCGGTCGTTAATCGTTACTGCATTTCAACCGAACGATTATCGTTTAGATTCGAACGATTTAACGATAATCTGAACGATAATCGTCCGGTGGAATAGGGCCCTAAGTCCGAAACAGACTTCTCTGGGCAGTGACAGCCCACTCAGCCAATCACTGACTGAAGCGGGACAGCGCTGCGGCTAGTGATCGGCCAAATGGGCTGTCAGTGCCCAGACAAGTCCATGTCAGGAGTAGCAGCCAGAGCGTTCAGCGGGGGACCTGAAGATACAACAGGAGGACCCCGGGGGGAAACGTCATTAGGTAGAAATAGCATGTCTATCATTTCTTATGCAGCTCCAGCACTATATCAAAACATTCCAATGGCCAGAGTACCCCTTTAAATGATGCTTACACTATTTTAGGGACAAATACTATTCTACCTGTATTGAAATTATCTTTGTGGGTTTTCTGTTTGTAACCAGTTTTTTCCCTTTCATCAGAATTACATTGTAATTGTTTCCTTTTCTGTCATCATTCAGGAGAAGCGATCTCTCTTTACCGTATTTTGGATTGTGTTGTTCTTAATGGGGAATACGCTTTACCTGCTTTATAGCTTCCGGTCTCAGCAGCTGTACTATAGGTGAGTGTAAATGGTACTTGTCATTTCAGGCCAAGCTGTCCTATGAGTGCATGAGGAGCAGCACTGTTGCTGGCCATTATATTACTTGTATATGGCATTGTCACCAGGTTTCTGCTCTTCAGGCATCATCTCTGCCGTTCAGTTGTCACTTAGTGTTTGTAGTGGCAGTTATAATGTTTCCCCATACACTAGACACACACATAAGAATTAGCTACAGCATAAAGGACATTATATGGCAGCACCAGCAGTGTAAGCTGTGAATCAAGCATTGGGTGAGATATAACATAATCCCTTAGGAGCTGAATTAGATGGATGGAGCTGTCTTTTCAGACTGATAAGTTTAAAGGGGTGTTCTCAACTGCTGGTAATTTAGCTCTGCACCGCTGAGAACCTAGGCAACCACTGGGGGCCAAACTACTAAAAAAAGCAAAAAAAAAAAAATGTGATGGTGCAATTGCTTTAAAGCATATCTATCATTTAAACAAACCTCTGACAGGTCATAGCGACATGTCAGAGCTTTGTATCTATGGGGGTCCGGGTGCTGAAACCCCCAACGATCGTTAGAATGAAGGGATAGTAGGCAGAATTATAATGAAGTCCTATGGAACTTCCAGTAATGGCTGTGCCAAAAGTTCCATAGGGCTCCATTATAATTCCGTTGACTGCTGCTTTAGCAGTGAGATGGAGCTGAGGAGGCAGAGCGTGCGCTGCTGAGCCCCGTCACTCTAACCATCGCCACCCGGACCGATACAAACCTCTGACGTGTCGCTGTGTCGCTATGACATGTCAGAAGTTTGTTTAACGATAGTTACACTTCAGTACATTCATATTTTGCAGCAGTTTTTGGGTTGTCATGAAAGAACAACCCATACAAAGTAAGGCCACGTTCACACAACCATTTTCAACGGACGTTATTTGATACTGAAAATAATGACCGTTGTTTAGCATACTTTGGCACATAGGTACTCTATTCTAGTTCACGTTGATGATGGCCCTTTTGGGTGTTTTTTTTTTTTTTTTTTTTTTTTTTAAAGGTCCTTTAAATTTAGTATAAAAGATGGTAAATAAAAACACTGCATGTGAGAAACTTAAAATAATGGCCACCAATTAATGTCATTAACGTTGGTTCAACGGCCGATGCGAACAGCGGCCATTATTTTATACGTTGTGTGAACTAACGGCTGTTATTTCCGTAGACTTCAATGGGAATCATTGAAGACTGAAAACAACGCCTGTTGTATTAAATTAAAATGGTGGCCGTCATTTGCTGACATTGTGCAACCATGGCCTAAATCTGTATTTTACATCAGTTCTGCTCACAATTCTGTTAGGTTCACTATAGTTACTTTCTTTTATGTTGTGTGTTTTCATTTAATTTCTTACTTTTATTTTTTAGGTTATGACTTAGCCATGTGTAGCCTGTGAGTATTTTCAGTTTTGTTTTCGCTTTATTTTATTTGTTTCCTCTTTTTTTTTTTTTATTATCACTTTTTTTTTTCTTTTTTACAAACTTATGAAAAGCAATGTCATAGAGCGGGGGAATAGAGTACGGTGAAGAATGAGCTGAGAGTCAAAGATCATTAGACTAAGATTAAGAACGCGTCTGTCACCTCACATTGGAAGGATTGTTCGCAGCTCAGTGAAGGTCATTTCTCCACCATTGCTATCTTGTAATTGGGACAAAGTGTCATGACGCTCGCTCAGGGAGCTCACTTGGTTTGTTCTAAGCAAAGTCAGTGACAGCGTAGCGATTATTCTTTGTCTGCTTTAGCTTTATAATAAACTGTATATAAACCTAAAAGTGGAAATAGAGAACCCTGTGACACCATAAAAACTGTTACTATTACTTCACATCCACTTCGTATTCTAAAAGGTAAGTAAGTCGTGCTGTCCCATCTCAGGTGCTGAGGTTATATATTAACCTCTATAAGCCGTAAAGGTTAAAGTGTCCCTGTCATTATAACTTTCAAAATCTACAGTAAATCAACAGTTGATGTGATATAAACCAAGTTTGCTATTTAAATTCATTATTTATTTTGTAATGATGTAAAACAAAGCTATACTTACTATATCTAGGTCCAGTCTCCTGAAGACTGCTATATAACAGCTATACTTACTATATCCAGGTCCAGTCTCCTGAAGGCAGCTATATAACAGCTATACTTACTATATCTAGGTCCAGTCTCCTAAAGGCAGCTATATAACAGCTATACTTACTGTATCCAGGTCCAGTCTCCTGAAGGCAGCTATATAACAGCTATACTTACTGTATCCAGGTCCAGTCTCCTGAAGGCTGCTATATAACAGCTATACTTACTGTATCCAGTTTCCTGAAGGCAGCTATATAACAGCTATACTTACTGTATCCAGGTACAGTCTCCTGAGGGCTGCTATATAACAGCTATACTTACTGTATCCAGGGCCAGTCTCCTGAAGGCTGCTATATAACAACTATACTTACTGTGTCCAGGTCCAGTCTCCTGAAGGCAGCTATATAACAGCTATACTTACTGTATCCAGGTCCAGTCTCCTGAAGGCTGCTATATAACAGCTATACTTACTGTGTCCAGGAACAGTCTCCTGAAGGCAGAACACAGGAAGTGCTGTGTTTTCCATGATGACTAAAAAAAATAATACATGTAAATTGCAAAGTTGCTTTATTTCACATCTACTATTGATTTAGGTGAGGGGTAGGGAACCTTGGCTTTCCAGCTGTTGCAAATCTACAACTCCCATCACACCTGGACAGCCAAAGCTTTTAGCTTTAGGTTTTAGAAGTTATAATGACAAAGACACAAAGCTATCAAAAAGTAAATCATTGTAAGATCCCCGTGATCTCTATAATAATCCAAATCATAGGGATACGTCAGTGAAAAATTTAAAAGAAAGGGAAGCAAAAAGAGGGCATTTCTCACCAGTTTTCTCTCTACAGGCTGTTAATCATTCAGTTCTCCTTGAGCTAATTTCTCCTTTTTCCCCTCCCCCTCTCCATAGACTTCTCAAGGCAGCATGTAACTTGATCCCTAAGTGATGAATGTACACGTAATTTGAATAATTAATGCATGAGGCTTGGGGAGGAGAAGGAGGGGTAGCCCACAAATAAAGAAGAAGGCATGTTTCTCCAATAACTATAGACTATATAAACTGTGCTATAGAAAACCTAGTATCTGCCAGCAGTACGCACTGTCTGTATCCAGCACAGAAAAGAGGAAAAGGTTCCGACCTGTTGCATTCTCATTTATACACCAACCTTTTATGCGGCACATTATCTAATATTATAGAAAAGTCCAGATACACAATATTCACAGCCTCCCCCAGGTCCAGTCTATATACTCAGCCTCCCCCAGGTCCAGTCTATATACTCAGCCTCCCTGACATTCAGTCTATATACTCAGCCTCCCCCAGGTCCAGTCTATATACAAATTCACAGCCTCCCCCAGGTCCAGTCTATATACTCAGCCTCCCCCAGGTCCAGTCTATATACACATCCACAGCCTCCCCGAGGTCCAGTCTATATACACATCCACAGCCTCCCCGAGGTCCAGTCTATATACTCAGCCTCCCCCAGGTCCAGTCTATATAAACATCCACAGCCTCCCCCAGGTCCAGTCTATATACTCAGCCTCCCCCAGGTCCAGTCTATATACTCAGCCTCCCCCAGGTCCAGTCTATATACTCAGACTCCCCCAGGTCCAGTCTATATACTCAGCCTCCCCCAGGTCCAGTCTATATACTCAGCCTCCCCAGGTCCAGTCTCTATACACATCCACAGCCTCCACAGGTCCAGTCTCTATACACATCCACAGCCTCCCCCAGGTCCAGTCTATATACACATCCACAGCCTCCCCCAGGTCCAGTCTATATACTCAGCCTCCCCCAGGTCCAGTCTATATACTCAGCCTCCCCCAGGTCCAGTCTATATACTCAGCCTCCCCAGGTCCAGTCTCTATACACATCCACAGCCTCCCCAGGTCCAGTCTCTATACACATCCACAGCCTCCCCAGGTCCAGTCTATATACACATCCACAGCCTCCACCAGGTCCAGTCTATATACTCAGCCTCCCCAGGTCCAGTCTCTATACACATCCACAGCCTCCCCAGGTCCAGTCTCTATACACATCCACAGCCTCCCCCAGGTCCAGTATATGTGGAGTCTGTCAGGGTTCTATCATGATGTCTATTGCTTTGAAAGAAAAGAATAGCGTTCCATGGTGCTCTGAGTATGACAGAGTCTGGCGAGAGTGAAACCAAAGAAGCCCAAAATAGGTAACAATAACCCACGTCCAAACACCTTAAACCAAACCAAAAACGTTCAAAACATATAAGTCACACATAAACAATAAAACTGATTGCTTGATGACAATACTCAATATGGAACCAAGACACACAGGAAGTGTACCCGGCCGAACACCCTGAGCCAGCCGAACACCCTGAGGAAATAAGTCACTGCACTCAATCGATTTCCCCCCTGTCGGCCGGCTCTGGGCGTGGGGCCGGCTCTGGGCGTGGGGCCGGCTCTGGGCGTGGGGCCGGCTCTGGGCGTGGGGCCGGCGCTGGGCGTGGGGCCGGCGCTGGGCGTTGGGCCGGCTCTGGGCGTTGGGCCGGCTCTGGGCGTTGGGCCGGCTCTGGGCGTTGGGCCGTCTCAGGGCGTTGGGCCGTCTCAGGGCGTTGGGCCGTCTCAGGGCGTTGGGCCGTCTCAGGGCGTTGGGCCGTCTCAGGGCGTTGGGCGGGCTCTGGGCGTTGGGCCGGCTCAGGGTGTTAGGCCGGCTCTGGGCGTTGGGCCGGCTCAGGGTGTTAGGCTGGCCGGGTACACTTTCTGTGTGTCTCGGTTCCATATTGGCCATATTTCCTTCTTACCACACTGAAGCACCACCTGCTCTTCTGCTCCTGATTTTCCTTATTATGTTGTCATCACGCCACCAGTTTTAGGAGATTTTTTGTTTGTGACTTTTATGCGTTTTATTTGATGTGATTCAATACTTACTTTTTCCCATACGTCCGTCTCTGGTCCGTTTCCAGTCCGTTTTTGGTTTGGTTTGCAGAGAGGGAAAATCTCACAGGAAAAAGTTGTGGATGAGATTTCCAATAAGTTTCTTGTACTTGTTATATGCAAATCTTTCCTGACTAGTCTGTGTGGGGCTGAGGACGCCATCTGACAGTCGTGTTTACCACTCAGAGTTGTAATGTAGGTATATTGTGTATTCTTTGTGAGGGGCAGGGATAAGATTGGCCGTTATTAACTTATTGAGCATCCATTATGTATTGTTCCGCTTCCCAGACAATCCCGCCGACTTTTAGACAGTTTATTTAGCTGTCTCCTTAGCGCTTCTGATCCCTTTAGTTTAATATCGGAGCCATGGAAGAGATGAAGGCAATTTCATTGTCTCATCTGACAGGTTATTGTGCCGTATAGTGTGCACTATACCTGAGACTAAATCTTGTCAAATAGAAAAGCCTAATGTCTCCAACAATGCTGATTACAGGTATCAAAGTAATGGGCAATTTGCTGAGGCAACAAATCCCCGGAGGGCAGCGCTCAGGCGTCGCGCTGCTCTAATTGGCTTATTTGTGGATGATGTCAAGAACTGTAAACCAAGGCATTTAGGGACAAGCAACTTCTGCCTTCTCTTTAAACTTACACTGTGCTATGGATTCCTTTTATAATTAAAGGGGTTATCCAGCTGATTTCAGAAAGTTATTTAGATTTAAAATTTACTTCTATTTAAAAATCTCCAGTCTTCCAGTACTTATCAGCTGCTGTATCTCCTGCAGGAAGTGGTGTATTCTCTTCAGTCTGACACAGTGCTCTCTGCTGCCACCTCTGTCCATGTCAGGAACTGTCCAGAGCAGCAGCAAATCCCCATAGAAAGCCTCTCCTGCTCTGGACAGTTCCTGACATGGACAGAGGTGGCAGCAGAGAGCACTATGTCAGCCTGGAGAGAATACACCACTTCCTGCAGGATATACAGCAGCTGGTAAGTACTGGAAGACCAGACATTTTTAGATAGAAGTAATGTACGACTTTCTGACAACCCTTGAATTGTTGCTCCTAATAAATGATCCTTCTTTTACCGTATTCCTTTTGTTCATTCTGCAGCCTTATCTTTCTGAAGCCGAACTTGGAGACTATGGATTTCTTTGAGCTGATGTGGATCGTGGGGATCTCAGACTTTGTTCTGAAATACATCACAGTATCTCTGAAGTGTCTCATCCTCGCTCTCCCTAGGATTGTGATAGCTGTGAAGTCTAAGGTAACTAAACCTAATAATGGCTTCACTGCACCAACGACATCACCCATCATTGGCAGGATGGTGAAGGATTCATGGGAGGGCATTCATTTTTTGATTCAATGGGAAATTTTATAACAAATTTATAGTATGTTCCAGTGTAGTTAAAGGAGAAGTCCGGCCATTTTTAAAACAGGCAGGGGGGGATGTAATAACCAGTCCTAACTTGGGCCCTGTGCCCACGGTGAGAGGCAGGACCGGCCACGAGACCCCCGCCAGAAGGCATTTCCCCCTGAGTTGTGATGAAGTCAGAAAGAAAATGCCTGTCCCGTCTGATGGACAGTCTGCTCTGCCAATCAGTAAGTGGAGCAGCGTCTTGTCCCTGAGCAGCCAGTCCATCAGCTGGGTTGTGATGTGTGCAGCGCTGGAGATGCTGGAGCACGGCGGGGGTCCCAGAGCAGCCATCCGGGGCTAAAGAGGCACAGGGAGAGGTGAGTTAATACTCTTTGTTACTTTCCGCCCTGCTTTTTGTTTTAAACCCCCCCCCAGAGGCCGGACTTCTCCTTTTAAGGGGAACTCCAATAATTTTTTTCTTCTTTAAATGAACTGGTGTCAGAAAGTTATATAGATTTGTAATTAAAGGGGTACTCCGGGCTGGAGGGCTTTTTTTGCGTAGGAGGGTAGATGGTGGTGGATGAGGTGGAGGAGGTGGAGGAGGTGGATGAGGGCAATGACGTCCTCTTACCTCATCGTTGTGTACCTCATCACGCCACTCCCGGTCCGCGCTGCCCGGCCGCTTCTTGGTCACTGATGCAGGCTTCAAACGTTTCAAGTCCGCTCAGCCAGTCAGTAGCAGAGGCTCTCGGGCAGTTTTCACAAAACGCAGCATGCTGAGAGGGTGGCGTTTTTTCTCCCATAGACTTTAATGGGATTGTTCTGGTTATCTCAAAAACGCTATTGCTGTGCGTATGGTGTTTTTTTTTTCTGTTTTTTTTTTTTTTTTCGCCTTTTGTGGTCCAGCGGGGAGGTCATGTGATGGCAGCGGGAAAAAAAAGTTCAGCACACAAAAACACCTAACCCACAAATAAGATGATTCACACATAAAGTCAAATGCATGAAAATAAAAACGCATTGGCAGTTCTTCTGGCGTTTTTTTTGGAGGCCTGAAAAACACCACAAAAAAGGATGTGTGAGGGCGTCCTTATCAGTCTGAGCCAGATGTGGATTCAGGAGTTATGGGGAGAGGAGGGTTATCAGTGTTTTTGTGCTGGCTTTGGTTTACAGTTGTCACAATTTTTTTTTCTGTGTTTTGCGCAAAAATTGACAGCATTGCACAAGCAACTTACAAACTTTTTACATTTGTTTTCTGGTGAATGTATTGATAAATCCCCTCCCCCCATATGACGTATGGCCATTATTATGACAATCACACATTCAGGACGTTATGTGATGTCGGCTATCATCCTCAATCCACAAAAGATTCATCCGTAATCCATGTTTTTTTTACATATTTGCAGACATTTTTCCAGATCTATTGAGTTTCCAGCATGATGTCCGTCCTTTATAGGGACAAAGCATCTAAGGATTCTACGCTATTTTGTCCGATGTTTTTTACAGACCCTGCAGCAGCGTTTACAGACTCCTTTCCCATAGTAAACATGCACTTTATACAAAGCTAAAACCCCACGAAATGTAAAGCTGAAGGTTTCACTTCTAATGTAATAACTAAAAGCAGCGAACACTTAGAATACGCAGAATCAGCTCCATTACCTCATTGCACGGAATAATCAATAGACGCCTCCCGCTCGGCTCTATTAGGCCGGACATTAGTGTTGCTGTTTCTGACCACATGATGCAAGTTGCTGTGACTCCCTTCAAAAACCAGTTAAGTGGTCTGTTATTGAATGAACTCTAGTATGACCATTACACTGACCTATTACATAAGGTAATGGAGGAATAAGCAGCCGATGAGTCAGATATAGATAGGACCTAGTGATTTCATGTGACTGGTAAAAGCTTATCCATTCATGTTAATAGAACTGTACTGCACCATTGCTGAGATCTTCTGCTGTCCATTACCAGGCTGGTGCTAAAATATATGCAGGTCATCAGTGGGCAACGCTTGCTCAAACGTATCAGTACTTTTTTAAGGGAGAAGTCCAGACTTATTTTTTAAAAGAGTCGGGGAGGAGGTGGCTGAACATAACAACGTGCACCAACCTCCCCGGCTCCCGCGATTGGGTCCTCTGTCCTCCGCTCTGGATTCCAGTCCCGCAGCTAACTGGCTGAGTGGGCCTGACACCTTACCACGAGGATCCCCACTCAGACCACAAATTGGCTTGGGGACCGAGAACCGGAGCGGAGAACAGCAGACCACAGCGCTGGAATCGGGGAGGTTGGTGCATGTTGTTATATTCAGCCACCTCCTCCCCGGCTCTTTTGTAAAAAAAAGTCAAAGCCCAAACTCCTCTTTCAAGGCTGATTATCGTCAGGGTGTGTTGCTAGAAAGTGCGGCTCATCATTGGCCTGTCCCAGAGACTCCATTCTGTGGTCAGGCGGATTATGCCGTCTGCCCACAGAATGGACAGGTTTATTCTTCATGCGGACGTCGGAATCCACCTGACCATAGAATGGAGTCTATGGGACAGGCGGAGAGTAAAGCCAGAGTGCATGGGGAGTAGCAAGTAAACCGTAGTGTGTACATACCCACACTGTGTAAACAGTAGATGTGCGGCTTACAGTAAATGGAAACTGACAGCACAGATATGTATATGTTGGGGTCTGGGATATACTTATCTGTGCTGTAAGTTTCTAGATCACACAGCAGTACATACTTACCATCCGCACATACTTACCATCCATACTGCCAGCTCCCGTCCCGCTCTGTGGGCGCTGCTGTGTTTTCAGGCTGTTGCCCCACCTCCTTTGGCTGTCAGTAATTTTGGAAGAAGCAGGGCGGCAGCCTAAAGTTACAGCAGCGGGAGGACAGGAACTGACACAAGCAGCGAAAATGGTAAGTATGCACTGAATGTATGATTTGGAAATTGACAGCACGTTTGGTACATACTTTACCTTCTGTACTGCTTATGATGCAGCACTGTCAGTTGCTGTCCTGCCGCTGTTACGCGTGGAGTCTGCTCCAGGGTGGCTGCTCCATGATTGTCCCAGGTTGATTTGGTATTGGC